>NC_045545.1:5160166-5300166 GCF_009769535.1 Thamnophis elegans
TACCGTGGAAATAGATCGTTTAATATGTTTGAAGAATTATGGCATTTGGAATGTCAAAGGCATGTCACAATAAGCAGATGCATCTTATTTGATGTGCTTATAATGCACTTGAATGAATCAAATAGCTGTTCTTCCACTTCCCAAAATTTGCCATGAGCATTTCAAAAATAATTGAAATACAATCCTGGCTTTCGATTTCTTTGTAACTTTCTGTACCTTAAAAAACTCCTCTCACGTCTCGATTGATCTCAATGAGTGTTCCTTGTCATATGTTTTACAGACATAGATCACTAAGTAAATTCTCTCACACAAACACACACCATCTCTTAACAGAATAATAATAATAACAGAGTTGAAAGAGACCGTGGAGGTCTTCTAATCCAACCCTATGCTCGTGCAGGAGACCTATACCATTTCATACAAATGGTTATCTGTTCTGACCCCCCTCATTCCACACCAAAGCACACTCCAAGCCAGAGATGAATTACAGCATTTAATTAACAGACAAACAGGTCCTTGGCAGCAAACCAGCACAGACAAGTTTGGGCAGCAATAAACACAGATAAGGCTTGGCAGCAATCCAGCCTGCCAAGCTCATACAAAGTTCTCCGACATTCGATTCTGTGTTGACTTCTGCAAAGAGGGCATGTGCACAAGTAGCCTTTTTATAGTCTGGAGAGGAGCCTAATGACCACCAGCTGAGTACAATCACTTCCTGTAATTGCGTAATTGTTCCTGATGCCTATTAGCTCTTCGGTGCCGGGCATCCAGGAACAACTCACTACTGGCTTCCGTCTCCTCCCGACTGGTCCAAGGCTCAGGTGCCTCCTGGTGGCCAACCAGCCTCTCTGCCCCCTGCTCGGAGTCGGAATCCTGTCCAGGGTCCTCCACATCCTCCAGAGCCGACTCATAGGGCCCCTCGCTGTCGGAGTCTGGTGGCAGTTCCAACGGCTCCTGCTGGGCCACCACAGTTATCTAATTACTTCTTAAAATCATTCGGTGTTGGACAATCCACAACTTTTGGAGGGCAAGTTGTTCCACTGATTAATTGTTCTAACTGTCAGGAAATTTCTCTTTGGTTCTAGGTTGCTTCTCTCTTTGATAAATTTCCATCTATTGCTTCTTGTCCTGCCCTCAGGTGCTTTGGAGAATAGGTTCTTTGTAGCTGATATTGTAGCACTGCTATCACATCACCTCTAGTCCTTCTTTTCATATTACTAGGCATACACAATTCCTGCAACTATTCTTCATAGGTTTTAGCCTTCAGTCCCTTAATCATCTTTGCTGCTCTTCTCCATACTCTTTTTAGAGGCTCAACATCTTTTTTATATTGTGGCGACCAAAACTGGATGCAATATTTCAAGTGTGAACTTATATAATGGCGTTATATAAAGTGGTACTAAGGCTTTGCGTTGATTCTATCACTCTGTTAATGCAACCCAAGACTACATTGATTTTCCTTACCTGATTATGACTGGGTTTGTGTGCATTTTCTTATTATTCCCTCCATTTTTAAAGGGACTTCATATTAAATTTTGTGTTGAACCATGACCTCCAAAATAAAGTATTTCTTTACCATTGAGTTCTTTTATGTATACCGGACTTTTAAAACTAGATGCACTAACTAATCTTCTGAATCATTCTTAAAAAGGAAGTACAGGAAGCCCTCAACTTATAACTGGTCATTTAACAACAGACCACCAAAAAGGTATTTATGACCTGGTTTCATAGTTACATAGTTACCCTTCATGGTATTGGACCTGGGTACTTGAGAGACCGACTGCTGCCAATTACCTCCCAAAGACCCATTAGATCACACAGAGTGGGCCTCCTCCGGGTTCCGTCTACCATCCAATGTCATCTGGCCACTACCTGGGGGAGAGCCTTCTGTGTGGCGGCTCCGGCCCTTTGGAACGAACTCCCCGCGGAGATTCGGACCCTCACCTCTCTCCAGGCCTTCTGAAAAGCCGTTATTCCCCACTGGCTGGGGAATTCTGGGAGTTGAAGTCCACAGGACTTAAAGTCGCCAAGGTTGAGAAACACTGTGTTAGTGATTTCTGTGCTCATTCTGGCGCATGGACCATTTTATTTTCATCATTTACTGCTTTCATAACATTTGAGGAATCTGGCAGGTGAATGCGGTAAAGAATATTTCTCGATGGTTCCAATTAGAACTGTACATTGTGTAGTGGAATATTTTATTTAAGGTTTCTGGAAATTATCAGCCTCCCTCGTTTTGCACACAAACATTAAATGAACTCAGCAGCAGTGTTCTCCAAAATCTATAACAATGATGGCCAGGCTGTCTAGACTATTGTAATTCTCAGTCCATGGTTTTATTATCAAGAAACTAATTAGAAAGTTCTTGGCACATTCCCAGAAGCTTTTAGGCTTTTAAAAATTTAGATATTACTTCTTCTAGAATAGCTTCATTCTTGGCTTTCTAATAGTGAGACCATTGATATCAAACTTGGTAGTTTTGCTACTGTAAACCTCTTTTCCTGAAGATGGAAGATCAGACCTGGTTGTGCAAAATATTTGTTATATCTCAAAATGTTATGGATACTTAGCATCATTAATGGAAAGATGTTTCTACAAAGCCTTACCATCTAGAACATTGGTTCTCAACCTTCCTAATGCCGCGACCCTTTAATACAGTTCCCCATATTGTGGTGACCCCCCAACCATAAAATTATTTCCGTTGCTACTCTATAACTGTAATTTTGCTAGTTATGAACACAAATTGAAATAGGGAAGAAAATGATATGTGAGGGTAGTTCTCATGCTGAAAAGCACTTCTCTGGCTACATCAAACTCAGAAGAACCAAAAATGGGATGGGAGGGGAGAGCTCTTGAAATTGCCTATTGTGGCGGCACTTGAAATTTTTTGCATAAAATCAAATGTCGAACACTTCTGGTTGAGAGTGATCCATTTCTACATCTGCCGGAAGTATTCTTTGGCTTTGCTCAAAATGAGAAAAGGGGGAAATTTGATCCTAAGTAGCTGGCATAATACTGAAAGTGGAAAAATATAATTTTGGGATGATGGGTATCAAATTCCAACGACTAAGAATATTGCCGTCTGAATTGGTGAGGTAATATTTTGTCCTCTCCCTCCAAAAAAAAAGCTTCCTTCCCTGACTGAATTTGCAATATTTTTATACCATAGAACCACTGAATCTGTTTTTATTTTCAGTTTATTTATCAAGATATATATGGAACATAACTAAGGCAGAATATCAGCAAATAGCCCGAGCCTGTAAAGATGAAGTAAGGAAAGCTAAGGCTCACAATGGAGAAAGGCTTTCCACAAAAGTAAAAAAATAACAAAAAAAAAGCTTCTTCCAACATGTTAAAAACAAGAAAAAAGTTAAGGAAACAATTGGTCCATTGCTGGGAGAAAGTGGCAAGAAGGTCACAAGCAATAGGGAGAAAGCAGAACTACTTAACTCATTTTTTTGCATCTGTCTTTACACAAAGGGATAAAACAGTCCAACCTATCAAAAACAGCACCACAAAAATCATATTAGGAACACAAATTGAAATAGGGAAGAAAATGATATGTGAGCACCTGTCCACTCTAGATGAGTTCAAATCACCAGGACTGGATGGATTACACCCCATGGTTCTGAAGGAACTGGCAGATAAGATCTCAGAACCACTGAACTATATCTTTCAGAGATCCAGGAGCACCGGGGAACTGCCAGAAGACTGGAAAAGAGCTGATATGGTTTCCATCTTCAAAAAAGGAAAAACAATAAATCCAGGAAACTAGATGTTTGTTTAGATGTTTATTAACATTTGTAGGCCGCCCTTTTCCCTGAGGGGACTCAGGGCGGCTCACATAAAATCAGGGAGGGGGGATACAAACAATGACGTAGACACATATAATAAAAGTAATAAGCAACATACATTCATCATTCGGGAGGGGCGGCTATCCTTGTCCCCAGGCCTGACGGGCTAGCCAGTTCTTAAGGGCTATGCGGAAGGCCTGGACGGTGGAGAGGGTACGAATCTCCACGGGGAGCTCGTTCCAAACTACAGACCTATCAGCCTGACCTCAATACCAGGAAAGTTTCTGGAAAAGATAACCAAGCAACGAATTAGCGAACACCTAGAAGTAAACAAAGTAATAGCCAAAAGCCAACATGGGTTTGTCAAAAACAGATCATGCCAGATTAATCTTATTGCATTCTTTGACAAAGTGACAAAATTAGTAGACCAGAGAAATGCCGTCGATATAGTTTACTTGGACTACAGTAAGGCATTTGATAAGGTAGATATAGATAGAACCTACTACTAGATAAAGTAGAAGAATGTGGGTTGGACAGCATCACCACCAGATGGATTCGTAACTGGCTGACCAACCGCACTCAACTTGTAATCTTCAATGGAACTGCATCTTCATGGAGGGAAGTATGCAGTGGAGTACCCCAAGGCTCTGTTTTAGGCCCAGTACTCTTCAACATCTTCATCAATGATTTGGATGAGGGAATAAATTGAGAACTCATCAAATTTGCAGATGACACCAAGCTGGCAGGAATAGCCAACACTCCAGAAGACAGGCTTAAGATACAGAAGGATCTTGACAAACTTGAACATTGGACACTATCTAATAAAATAAAATTCAATGGTGAAAAGCGTAAGGTTCTACATTGGCAAGAAAAACAAAATGCACAGGTACAGTATAGGTGGTACCTTGCTCAATAGTAGTAACTGTGAGAGGGATCTTGGAGTCCTAGTGGACAACTATTTAAATATGAGCCAGCAGTGTGCAGCAGCTGCCAAAAAAGCCAACACAGTTCTAGGCTACATAAAGAGAAGAATAGAATCAAGATCACGTGAAGTGTTAATACCACTTTATAATGCCTTGGTAAGGCCGCATTTGGAATACTGTATTCAGTTTTGGTCGCCACAATGTAGAAAAGATGTGGAGACTCTAGAAAGAGTGCAGAGAAGAGCAACCAAGATGATTAAGGGACTGGAGACTAAAACATGTGAAGAACGGTTGCAGGAACTGGGTATGTCTAGTTTAATGAAAAGAAGGACTAGGGGAGACATGATAGCAGTCTTCCAATATCTCAGGGGTTGCCACAAAGAAGAGGGAGTCAAACTATTCTCCAAGGCACCTGAGGGTAGAACAAGAAGCAATGGGTGGAAACTAATCAAGGAGAGAAGCAACTTAGAACTGAGGAGAAATTTCCTGACAGTTAGAACAATTAATCAGTGGAACAGCTTCCCTCCAGAAGTTGTGAATGCCCCAACACTGGAAGTCTTTAAGAAGATGTTGGATAGCCCTTTGTCTGGAACAGTGTAGGGTTTCCTGCCTAGGCAGGGGGTTGGACTAGAAGACCTCCAAGGTCCCTTCCAACTCTGCTATTGTATTTTAAGAGCTGAGGCAAACTGACTGTTTGATCCTTTGGCTTTTCACATCTATGATTTAGGATAAAATGACATAATAAAACATTATGATAAAACATCACTGATGTCACTATCTTCCCAATACAATAGAGAATACTGTCATCTTTATGACACTGTGAAGGATAATAGTAACTATGATAACAGTATGTTTGCTGCAATATATTATTAGACTGAGCAAGCTCATAATGTAGCTTGCTTTTTCCAACTACTACTCCTATTTCAAATAATTTAAAGTCAGTGTTGCTTAAATGATATGCAAGAGTATGTTTTACTATTCACCGGGATGAAGTGTGCAATTTCCAAAGCCATCTAATTTAGTGATTTAGCTCTGAAGTGGTTTGGGGAAGGTGCTTTTGGTAGTCCTCTATTAACTACTTTCTCATTTCGAAGCGTATTTTGAGCACGGTGGCAACATGTCCTTCTGCTTACCAGCCAACCAATTTATCCTATAAATCCTGCCATATGACTGGGCTGTGCACTCTCTGAAATTAAAACAAGAGCTTCCCCAGGCCGCATCCTTTCTTGGCGGGCATTTGGTCAATGAGAGAATTGACGTTTTAAAGAGGCAGGGTTATGGCACTTATCTTCATACCCCACAAATATTGTATGCATCAGAGGTTTCACAGAAGATTGCATTGAGATTGAGATTGAGAGAGATTGAGATGCTTTATTTGTATGCCGCCCTTTTCCCTGGGGGGACTCAGGGTGGCTCACAACTCAAGGGGAGGGAGGACAAACAAGTCATAACATAAAAAACAATACATCATTAAAAACACATCAGTCATACAATTCGAGTGGGGTTGGAGTCTCTAGCCCCAGGCCTGTCGGGACAGCCAGGACTTAAGGACGACGCGGAAGGCCTGGAGGGTGGTGAGGGTACGAATCTCCACGGGGAGTTCGTTCCAGAGGGTCGGAGCAGCCACCGAGAAGGCTCTCCTCCGGGTAGTTGCCAGCCGACATTGGCCGGCCGATGGAATTCGGAGGAGGCCTAATCTATGGGATCGTATCGGCCTAGTGGAGGTTATTGGCAGTAGGCGGTCTCTCAAGTACATTGGCATTGTTTCAGTATAAGTGGTATGAGGTTAAAGATGTGCTTGAATTGAGGTTTGATTCCTGGTGACTGCATGGTCACCTCCTGGATAACAATAGGAGTTTGGAGTTTATTCAATTTGTAGGCCGCCCTATTCCCCGAAGGGACTCAGGGTGGCTGAACAAAAGCCAAGGGGGGGGGGGAATTACCAAAAGTAAGACAAAAACAATCAGACAATACGAACAATTTAAAAGCACAACAGACACAGCAAATTCGAGTAGGGGGAGGGGAACTCAACCCCAGGCTTGCTGGGACAGCCAGGTCTTCACGGCCGTCCGGAAAGCCCGAAGGGTGGAGAGGGTCCGAATCTCCACGGGGAGCTCATTCCAAAGGGCCGGAGCAGCCACAGAGAAGGCCCTCCTCCGAGTAGTCGCCAGCCGACATTGGCCGGCAGATGGAATACGGAGGAGGCCTAATCTGTGGGATCGAATGGGTCTGTGGGAGGTAATCGGCAGGAGGCGGTCTCTCAAGTACCCAGGTCCAATACCACCAATAGAGACCACCAATTTGATTTATTGGCTATGGTATAGCAGGCTAGAAAGTGGGAGACTGGGAACTGTAGTTCCTTAGCCATGAGAAAGCCTTCAGAAATAATGAAGGGATATAAATAAATAAATACAAACCACCACCTCCTTCTCCTCTTGGTAGTTTAACCAATTATAACTATACTTTTCTTTTTTCAGGATCAGCCAAGGTCAGCTATGTACTGTCATAAAGAATCCTAAATCTGGCATTTCATTAATTATTACAGTCATCCAGTTAAAGCCTTAAACCTTTATAACGTATTCTAAAGAAAAATTAGTTGACAAAATATCTAAGCCCTTTCTCCCCGCAAATCACTGTTTACAATTTGTGTCCACGTTCCTTTTGTTATGGTGGTACATGTATGTATCATTAACTGTATCCCTTATCCTTATCATTCCATTGTTAGTTGTTATAATTAATATTGGTTAACAAAAAATCCTTTACTGTTATATCTATTTTCTTCTCATCAAAGAAACATATATGTATACCTTATTGCCCTTATCAATTATTTTTTAACATAACCATTTATAAGTTACTAAGTTACTACTTACTAATTATAAAACTTAGTTAAATTTTTTTGTTATCTACTTTCATATATCCAATAACATTATACCTTTATAATTAATGAAATGCCATTAGGTGGTTGTGTTTTTTTAACTAGGGATTATTCTAGGCAAAAGGACATTAAAACAATTTCAGTTAAATGAGAACTATGATATGTTGAAAGTAAGACTCATCAAGAACTTTGATATGTGATATGAATGTAAGTAATGACTCTGGAAGAGATGCACAAAATCTAATTGTAACCAATTGAAACACTTTCTTCAAGATGTAATGTGAGATGATTATTTTTGTGTGTGTTGTTTGTTTAGTAAAGATAATAAACAATTGTTTTTTAAAAAAGAATCCTAAATCTGCAATCTCAATACTTGAAAATATGTAGGAAGGAGAATAAAAAGGGTAGGAGTAGGGAAGAGGTAAGGGAAGGAAGAAGGGGATGGAGAAGAGGGAGGAAGGAAGGAAGTAGAGAAGGAAGGGAAGGAGAAAAGAAAAGAAAGAGAAAACAAGGTGGTGTCATAGCAGGTGCGAAGGATGGTAAACAAAGCATTTCAAACTATACCTTATAACCTTTCAAATGGAATAATAATAATATAAGAATGACAAAGAAAAAGAATAATTATGTGAATGTATACCTATAACTGTATGTAAGAGAATAAATGACAGTAAGAATATAAAGCACAATAAAGGTAAATAATATTTTGGTTATAAATAGCTAAGTATAAATAAATATAGAATAGTACATAAAAATGGATAACGAATAAGGAGATTATGAATGCAAGATAGAAATGTATAGAAGGGAAAACACTAACTGCAAAGAAACCGATTCGGAACTGCGGTATGATATACGATGGAACTTATTGTTCCTATGTTGTTTTTAAGTCATGTGTTTGTTTCTGTTGATGTGCTTATGTGTTTAAAATAAAAAAAAATATTAAAAAAAGAAAAAGAAAATATGAACCAGGCATTCATACCGATTACATTATTTTAGTAGTTGCAAAAGATCTCCGTGTTCCAATAAAACTTTCTAGTAGTTCTAGAAAGTCAAGGAGCACATTAATAGCAATAATGAAACTAAGATTAGGGTCATTTTGAGGCAGGAATTAAAAGGTAGTGTAAGCAAGCCATAAAAGAGGCTTATGTAAAAATTTTTAAAAAGGTGACGACCCACGATACTCTGCCAAGTTAAATAAGGGGTAATGTTTTGCTTAGCACCATCACTTCACTGTGTGGCCCTCGCTCTCCCCCCCAAAAATGAATCGTTCTGTTTCACAAAGTCGCACACTTCTGGATTACATGTGGGAAACTCCAGTTGCATTCATAATAAACCAGATTGTTGGATAAAGTTTGGAACTCTTTAAAAATATTACATCAGCTAGAAGAAAAAAGAATTAGAGCTGAACAATCACCTAATACAATATTTTCCCCACAGATAAAATAGCTGCACCGTCCAGGTCTTAAATCTAAAGAAAAAAATGACCTTTGCATAGTTACCCTTGAATCCCAATTCTAGTTAATGGTTTCCCCTTTCCTTGGTCTCTTTCTTTGCTTCCACCGTTAGAAAGAAGAGTCTGGAAGTTGTAGACAAGACAACAGCAGCAGTTTTGAGTGCTTTTCTCTCCACAGTGCCAAACCGTAAAAAAGGCCCTGTAGTACGTGCTTCATGCAAACACACGTTCTGGCGAGAACAAGCTTTTGCCAGAACTCCACATTTGTAAATGCAGTAAACATAAAAACCCAAGCAATTTAATCTCAACAGGCTTTCCTAAATTTAATTAATTTATTAAGCCAGTGGTTAAGGCACCAGGCAAAAAAGCAGGAAACTCTTGAATTCCAGTCTTACCATAGGCATGAAAGAAAACTGGGTGACCTTGGTCCAATCCCTCTCTCTCAGCCCAAACCACATCATACTATTGCTGTAGGGAAAATAGGGGGAAGAAGGCGCATTAGGCATGTTCGCTGTCTTGAGTTATTTATAAAGTAATAAAGGTTGGATGAAAATAGAGAGGGGGGGAGGGAGAAAGAAAGAGAGAGAGAACAAAGAGGAGAGAAGAGGAGAGAGAGAGAGAGAGAGAGAGGACTCAATATATTATTCTATGAACAAGAATTAAAGTAATAAAGGTTGGATAAAAATAGAGAGAGGGGGATAGGGAGAAAGAAAGAGAGAGAGAACAAAAAGAGAAGAGAAGAGGAGAGAGAGAGAGAGAGAGAGAGAGAGAGAGAGAAGACTCAACATATTATTCTATGAACAAGAATTAAAGTAATAAAGGTTGGATAAAAATAGAGAGAGAGGGATAGGGAGAAAGAAAGAGAGAGAGAACAAAAAGAGAAGAGAAGAAGAAGAAGAGAGAGAGAGAGAGAGAGAGAGAGAGAGAGAAAAGACTCAACATATTATTCTATGAACAAGAATTACTCCTTGAGAAAGTCTTGCTAGATGGACAAAATGCCAAATCCAGTCTCAACATCTGATTGACTGTGTGATGAACCATAATAATGACAGAATGGATGCTTAAAATTCCTGGTTTACAAGTCCATTGTGCTTATAATACATCTGGAAGGTTCATAAAAAAGATTTCAGATTACAGATGTTATATAGCAATAGCAATAGCAGTAGACTTATATACCGCTTCATAGGGCTTTCAGCCCTCTCTAAGCGGTTTACAGAAAGTCAGCATATTGCCCCCAACAATCTGGGTCCTCATTTTACCCACCTCGGAAGGATGGAAGGCTGAGTCAACCCTGAGCCGGTGAGATTTGAACCGCTGAACTGCTGATCTAGCAGTAGCCTGCAGTGCTGCATTTAACCACTGCGCCACCTTGGCTCTTGGCTATATGGACAACTGTTCACAACAGTTAACCCTTCAACTCACATTTTGGCTGATTCTACCAAAAGTATTGTCCACCTTGATACATTTGTTTGCTATAATCGATAATCAGTTTTAGTACAATCTAGTTAATCAGCTTTAGTGGTTCTAGATATAAATGAATAAATCTAATTTTGGCAATGTTGATGATCATTAGTATTTCTAGGAAGAGATTCTGCTTGATTTAGAGGTTATTCCTCAGCTATCTTTACTGCAATGGAAAAATACATAGAATACACAGAATTCATTTTGAATGCCTGAGGAAAATTGCATGCACAGAAAATTATATTTCATTGTTAATATATATTTCAATTCTCGGTGGCATTTTGATGTTTTTTTTAAAAAAAATATGTAGTGATGTTGTATTTAAAGTAGTTCAAACATGGTAAAAATAATAATAGATAAGATTGGGGTTTTTTTTCCTGACATATGGAATAATGTAATTTGATTACAAAACAACAAGGGAAATCAAGTACTTCCCTACTGGGGACAGAAAATTATAATAGTACACTGGAAGTTGCTTCAGTGGTCACCCTTCAGAGGTTGATTGCACACATTGTATTAGCAATAGCAATAGCAGTTAGACTTATATACCGCTTCATAGGGCTTTCAGCCCTCTCTAAGCGGTTTACAGAGTCAGCATATCACCCCCACAGTCTGGGTCCTCATTTCATCCACCTCGGAAGGATGGAAGGCTGAGTCAACCTTGAGTCGGTGAGATTAGAACCGTTGAACTGCAGATAACAGTCAGCTGAAGTGGCCTGCAGTACTGCACCCTAACCACTACGGCACCTCGGCTCTATTAAACCAGGGATGTCAAACTCAAGGCCCACGGGCCAGGTCCTGCCCACAGGAAGCTTAGATCTGGGCCGTGAGGCCACCCTGGAAACAGTGAACTGGCCCACAGTACTTCTGCCAGCAAAAACGGAGCTCACAAAGGCTCCTCTGAGCTCCATTTTCATTGGCAGAGGGTTTCAGGAAGCTGTTGCAGCCGAAAACAGAGCTTGGGAGCCAGTTTTCAATAGAAGAGCACTCAGACCCCGACATGAGTGATGTTCAGCTGGCAATACCCACTCTGGCCATGCCCACCTCGCCCCCACAAGGTCAAACACAACCCTGATGAGGCCCTCAATGAAATCAAGTTTGACCCTCCTGCATTAAAATATAAGTTGTTCTCTTTTGCTCCTGGTGATGTATGAATGCAGTAATTAGCAGCCTCGGTAAATCAAGATACCACATCTTGTTCAACAAATGACAATTAAAATTATGATTTAGTACCCTGTGTTAACACTGCAATTGTACTGGTAGGGAATGTTCAGACTGTTATTTCACAGTAGACCTGTTCCTTTCTATGAACATACTTATAGGAATAAACATTTTCTCCGTCATTTTAAATAGGAGCAGGGTTGTGGTCCAGTCACTAAGTAGTGTACAACTCTTTGCAACCCTATAGAACATAGCACACCAGCCTCCCCCCCCCCCCGTTTTTCACTGTCTCCCAGAGTCTGCTCAAACTTATGCCCATTGAATCAGTGACACCATCTAGCCATCTCATCTTCTGCTGACCTCTTCTCCATTTGCCTTCAGTCTTTCAGAATAACAGGGCCTTTTCCAATGACCTCTCTCTTCTCATTTGATGGCTTCAGAACAGTGGTGGGTTTCAAAAAAATTTGGAACCTCTTCTGTAGGTGTGGCCTGCTTTCTGGGTCCACTGGTGGAACCTCTTCTAACCGGTTCGATAGATTTGACGAACCGGTTCTACCGAACTGGTGCGAACTGGTAGGAACCCACCTCTGCTTCAGAAGTATTTGAACTTCAGCTTCATGGATCAGGGTGTAATGTCTTAATAATTTCTCAGGAATTTCGTTTAGATCCCAATGACTGAAATATACATAAACCCTCAACTCTTTGTTTTAAAAAAGATGAAATGTTCCCGCAAAGACTTAGGTTTTCATTCATGTGGTTTATTGAAGCAAGATCTGACTATGGATAAATATGTGTGTGAGAAAAGAATTACCCTGTTCAAGCAATCAGTTTTGAACAGCCAAAGCAATATTCATAAGCGAAAGTAATTAAAGTTAAAGAAACCTAAGGGTGACTTTAAAGTATTGTCTATTGCTTCTGGATAATTATTAGATTATAAGATCCAAATGTGGGAGAGGGTAATGAGAATAACTGTAAGTCAATTGCACCACTGTAAGTAAAATAAGATTAAAGTATTAATCTTCTCTACGCTCGATTAACTGGAGGATTAAATGCAAAACAAGTCATCAGAATATGGGGATTGATTCTTTCATTGTTTTTTAGCAGGCAAATAGAATCTTCATTAGTAACTTGCCTAATGTTAGGGGAAACTATTAATCATTTTTACTGCTCTTTGAAAGGGAGCTGAAGGCAGGTTGAAAAAGAGATAGCAGCTTATGCTCTATCATACTTCCCAGTGTTGTATTTATTAAACCTGTTCGTTTGATTTCAATATAAAAATGCAAGCTGATCTCCCATTCTCACTAGGAATGCAACCATCAGAATTCTGAATTATCACAGCTGAATTCCAAGCATTATCTTGGAAAAAAACATAGTTTATTTTGCCTCAAGCAGGTTTGAGGGAGGTGGGAAGTAGTAAAGGTTGCAGAAGGAGAAGGAGAAGAAAGTAAGAAAACAGATTCCAAATTCCACAAGTACCATGATTTCATTAGTGAAGTTCTACCCTTGACTAGTTTAAATACAAATCTGTTGAACCCGAGAAATATCTCCCAAAGCATTGTTAATTCATTTAAAAACAATAGCTTTGCAGTCAGTACTCCTGATTGCAAATAATAGCCACAATGCACCACAGAATTTAACACTATTAAATTCATTACTGAGACTAGATGCAATTTATGTTTTAATTCGACTGGCCTGCAATAATTTGTATTAGATGAAATGTTAGTTTCAGTTTATTATTTAACTTGAATTTATACACAACCTATGCAGAGGTTAATGGACTTCACTATTTCCCCCCTCCTTTGGTGGGTTTAATGTGAGTCAGACTTTATGTGAAGTGTATTGACAGTTCTTTGAATGATCACACATCCTTGGACAATAAATAGATATTTGTTCCGACCCCCCCCCCCCTTCTCCATCCAGGAACGAAAGCCAAAACAGACGTACAAAAGAATGTTTTAATCAGTCCAGACTCTTGTTGGCTGCAAGCCCAAAATAAACAAACAGATAATCGCTCTGGCAAAAAGTCCTATAAACCCACGCAGCACTGCAGACAGGCTTCTCACAGCAAACCACTTATCCAAGTTGGTTTCTCTCAATTTGTGAACACGAACGAGAACGTTGACTCCTGCCACCAGGGTGTGGCACAAGCAGTCCCTTTTATAATCAGGAGAGGATCTTAATGAGCAACAGCTGCTCATAATCATCTCCTGTAAGTACTCAATTGTTCTTTACGCCAAGCAGCCCTTCGCCTGCGTGCATCCCGAAACAACTCACAGTAGGTTTCTGTGTCATTCTCTCTTGTCTCCTCCCCACTGATCCCAAGCTCAGTCATCACCTGGGGACCAACTAGTCTCTCTGCACCCTGCTTGGAGTCAGAACCCTATCCAGGCTCCTCCACATCCTCCAAGGCCAACTCATAAGACCCCTCGCTGTCGGAGTCTGGTGGCAGCTCCAACGGCACCTGCTGAGCCACAACAGATGTTGGACAACAAATAGTCATTGCATAGACTTTCTCAAAGATTTATTCTTTAACCGCAGTTTGTTTGTTTATTTGTATCCCATCTTTATTATTTTTACAAATTGCTCAAAGTGTCAAACATACACACACCTTCCTTCTTCTATTTTCCCAACAACAACAACAACAACCCTTTAAGGTGAGTTGGGCTCAGAGAGAGTGACTGGTCCCAGGTCATCCAGCTGGCTTCCTGTGGATACAGCTTAAAGGAGTTAAAATTAGCCCATAAGGGTTTACATAAAAAAATGAAATGTCAGACATCCAGATTGGTTTGAATTCTCATATACTTTATGTCATTACTATTTAAACTCTGGATGGTTGTTGTTTTTTTTTTTTTTTTTTTAATGGAAGGAGCCATCAGAAGTATCCATTGAGTCATTATAGCCTGATAATACCCTGTTTTCCCAAAAATAAGACCTCCCCAGATAATAAGCCCAATTGGGCTTTTGAGCGCATGCACTAAAATAAACCCTCCCCTAAAAATAAGCCCTCCCTGAAAATATTGCAACACAGCAGCAGCCATGAGAGGACCATGTTCGCTGCCTCATGCACCTCAAAAATAATAAGACCTCCCCAAAAATAAGGCCAAGACCTTATTTTGGGGGTCAAAAGACCGTGTCTTATTTTTGGGGAAAACACGGTATATGAATAGTATTGTTTCCATCTATTACATCACAATAAGGTAGTTTCAGCCTCCGTTTGACTCGTGCAATCACTTTGTACGGAAGGGTTTAAAAGTGTTTGGCTCTTGCCCCAAAATGACTTCATCTCACTATAAATCTCCTTATTTGTTTGTAACAAAGCTATTAACAAGCTGTGCTGGAGCCACAACAGACAAGAGCATAAATTACTCAAATAAATTAACAGGTGCTGCAGAATAATTAAACCTGTATTAGGTGCATCGCATTCAACCGGAGCTTGCTTTGTAAAGAAGAAGGATTCCTTTTCGTTACACCCCGTGACCTGCAATGCTTGCTAATTTATAATCTTATGTTTCCTTGGCAGGGTGATATCCAGCAGATGCTGATTGTTGGTGATCCCAGAGCAGCCTATGATTACTGTGAGCACTACAGCCCAGACTGTGATTCACCAGCGCCCAATGCTCCTCAGGCTCAAGAACCTCAAGTGGAGGAAGTAAGCAATGTGTCATTATTATTTTTCATTAGACTTATCACACTTTTGCAGGTATGTTACATTCATGGTATTGTGGAAGATTGACCTGGAGCTAAATGCCTCCCATTCTGAGTGAGAGAGAGAGCGTGTGAGAGAGTCAAATGTTGCCTCTCTATCTTGTCGTACGTGCGTGTTTAATTTATACACAGGCCACATAAGCCTGCTTTTTTGAATAAATTCAAGATCCTCCTTCATTTAAATGGACAGAAATTTAATTTTATGGGATATTGGAACGATGGAAATAACAATGAAACAAGGATACGTTCTCTTAACTGAGGCCAGCTCACTAAAGGGACAGACTCACAAGTCTGTGACTGACATTTTCAAATATGATGGAGACATAATACTTCTCAGCAGTGACGCGCGGTGAGGTTTATGGCTGGTGAGGCAAAAAGAAAGAAAGCGGCTTTTGGCCACCCTGCCGCTATGTCCGACATAGAGGCGTCCCGCCTCTAAGTCAGAATCGGACATAGCGGCAGGGCAGCAAAAGCCGTTTTCTTTCTTTTGTGGCAGGAAGAGGCAAAAGAACCACGTGCCTCCTTTGCATAAGGAATTTTTTGGCTTTTAACCCTGACGTGCAGTCAGGGGAGGCAGGGGAGGCAGAGCCTCACCACTGTCATCATGAAAAGAAAAAAAAATGTGAAAGGAAAAAGGCTGAGCTAGTTGCTGCCAGAGTCACAGTGGATGACTCTGCTTAGTGCTTAACTGTGTAAAAAAGTCTCCAAAAAAAGTGCCCTCTACAGGAGGAGGCGGGAGAACCACGTGCCTCATTTAGTCTGACTTTATGATCACTCGAGCAGAGTTAAGCAAGGGTTAAAAGCCAAAAAATTCCTTATGTAGATGAGGCACGTGGTTCTCTTGCCACCTCCTGCAGAGGGCGTTTTTTTAGAGGCTTTTTTAAACAGTGAAGCAGAGTCATCCATTGGGGACTCTGGCAGCAGCTAACCCAGCCTGACCTCAGCAGCTCTTGCCTTTTTCCTTTTACATTTTTACATTTTCATGATGGCAGGCAAGAGCAGAGTTGAAATCCTCTGTGATTGTGAAACAGCTGGAAAAGGTATGTGGGTCCGAAGGAGGAATTCAAAATTAATCTAATTTGTAAGTAATTGTAAGTAATTTGTTTGTGTGTGTGTGTGTGTGTGTGTGTGTGTTTGTTTGTTTCTTCACTCAAACAAACTCTTGCTCAATTTGAGCGAGTTCGTTTGAAAAGAGAGGGAAGGGGGTAGGAGAGGCAGGGAGGGCAGCCCACCAGCTTTCTTTCTCTGTGTCCGGACAGCCCGCCAGCAGAGGGTCTTTTACCCGCCTCTGCTGGTGGGCTGGCACTTTCTTTCTTTTGCCCAGAGGTGGGCAGCTCAGGCGGGCTGCAGCCTCTGGGCAAAAGAAAGAAAGCGGCTTTTGCCCGCCCCGCCGCTATGTCCGACATAGAGGCGAACATAGCGGCGGGGCGGGCAAAAGCCTCTTTCTTTCTTTTTGCCTCACCAGCCATAAACCTCACCGCACGTCACTGATCTAGTCTGAGTAAGCTTTGATTGCATTTGTGTTTTATATATTAAGGCTAAACGTGTACACTGCTTGCTTTATCTCTGAAGTCATGGGTGACAGATTTTACTGAGGGTGGACTTTCCTTCTTGTCTGCCTCCGTATTCTGTCCATGAAATCAGATACACCTTATATTTATTTCTACAGTGTTTCCCATTAGCCCACAGGTCAAAGATGAGAGAAAGGTGAATAGTGAAAAAGATCTTTACAATGGAAGCAATTAAGATCACAAATAATAAATTTTCTCTTTATCCAAAGAGATCATTTTCCCCAATCTAAAGTTTCTAAGGATTGAAACTGGGGGAGGGGAGAGTTTACATGCAGTGTGTAAAATTTTCCAATAACCTATGCATTTTCTCCATGTCTATACTTATAGGATATTACAGTTGGCTTAAGAAAAATAAAAAAACATTATCACTTCTGTTTAGGATAACCCGCTCCCTATTGAACAAAAGGGAGACGGGGGAACCCTTGCAGGGCAGAGCTGAAGAGTTTGCCCAATTCCTCGCGGACAAAATTGCTCGGTTTCGGTCGGACTTGGACTCCATCCCCGCAGCTCCAGCCGAGACACAGGGGGATTAAGTAGAACAACTCTGGGTTGAGTTTCAGGATGTTACCCCCGGGGATGTGGACAAGGCCATGAGAGCTGTAAGTACCTCCACCTGTGTTCTGGATCCGTGTCCCTCATGGCTAGTTACGAACTGCAGTGAGGTGACACGAGGCTGGATCCAGGCGGTTGTGACCGCCTCCCTTCGGGAGGGGAACTTCCCCGCCGCACTGAAAGCGGCGGTGGTGAGACCCCTCCTAAAGAAACCATCTTTGGATCCAGCTGTCCTTAATAGTTATCGCCCGGTCTCCAACCTTCCCTTCCTGGGGAAGGTTGTTGAGAAGGTGGTGGCCTTCCAGCTCCAACGGTCCTTGGAGGAAGCAGACTACCTAGACCCCTTCCAGTCAGGCTTCAGACCCGGCTACAGCACAGAAACCGCTTTGGTCGCATTGATGGATGATCTCTGGAGAGCCAGAGATGAAGGACATTCCTCCATCCTGGTCCTCCTTGACCTCTCAGCGGCTTTCGATACCGTCGACCATGGTATCCTTCTGCGACGACTGCGGGAGGTGGGAGTGGGAGGCACCGTGCTACGGTGGTTCTCCTCCTACCTCTCGGACAGGTCGCAGTCGGTGTTAGTGGGGGGGCAGAGATCGTCCCCTAGGCCCCTAAATTATGGGGTGCCTCAGGGTTCGGTCTTATCCCCCCTACTATTCAACATCTACATGAAACCGCTGGGAGAGATCATCCGCAGGCACGGGATTAGATACCATCAATATGCGGACGATACTCAATTGTATCTGTCCGCCCCGTGCCAACTCAATGAAGCGGTAGACGTGATGGGCCGGGGTCTTGAGGCCGTTATGGGCTGGATGAGGGCTAACAAGCTTGTGCTCAACCCAGAAAAGACCGAGTGGCTGTTGTGTTTCCCTCCCAAAGATCTGACTAGTATACCATCACTCAGGCTGGGGGGTCAAATTGTATACCCCTCAGAGAGGGTTCGCAACTTGGGAGTCCTCCTGGATCCGCAGCTGTCATTTGACCACCACCTAACGGCTGTGACCAGGGGGGCATTCGCCCAGGTTCACCTGGTGCGCCAGTTGCGACCCTACCTGAATCGGGAGGCGCTCACAACAGTCACTCGGGCCCTAGTGATCTCCAGGCTGGAATACTGCAATGTGCTCTACATGGGGCTGCCCTTGAAGAGCATCCGGCGACTTCAGCTAGTGCAGAACGCAGCCGCGCGAGTGATTGCGGGTGTACCTCGATTCACCCGCATAACACCTATCCTCCGCGAGCTGCGCTGGCTACCTGTCGATCTCCGGATGCGCTTCAAGGTGCTATTAATCACCCATAAAGCCCTACATGGCAGTGGATCTGGATACTTGAGAGACCGCCTTCTGCCAATTACCTCCCTGCGACCAATAAGATCACATAGATTAGGCCTCCTCCGTATTCCATCGGCCAGCCAGTGTCGGCTGGCAACCACAAGGAGGAGGGCCTTCTCAGCAGTAGCCCCGGCCCTTTGGAACGAGCTCCCTGTGGAGATTCGTACCCTCTCCACCGTCCAAGCCTTCCGCACAGCCCTGAAGAACTGGCTCGCCCGTCAGGCCTGGGGATAAGGATAATTGCCCCTCCCGAATGTTGTATGGATGTTGCCTACTATTTTTAGTATATGTCTCTATTTTGTTGTCTGTATCCCCCCTTCCTAGTTTTATGTGAGCCGCCCTGAGTCCCCTCAGGGAAAAGGGCGGCCTACAAATTCTAATAAAACTAAACTAAACTAAACTAAAACTAAACTAAACTAAACTTCTTTGTATTCTTGTTTACAGCAGTTTTGTTGTGATTAATTGATTTTGCAACCGGTCAATTTTATGAACCTTTCTGAGATATAAAATTTTATTTCTTTTGAGATTTTAAAAAGTTATTTGATGTATATTTAAAATTTATATTTCAAATGTGTTTAAGAAATACTTTTGAACAGGTGTTCAGCGTGACAAGCAATAGTACCTTTAGTCCTTGAAGGAGAAAGAGAATAAATTATGACATTGATTCATTTTGTACTTGAACATCTATGACCTGCTCCCTTTTGACTCCTCAGGAGCCACAAAGAATTTAAATGTAAAGCTTCTATTTTGTATTATTGATTATTATAAGACTGATGAAAAGTTGGGACTGCTTTAGATTGAATTAGAAGCCTCATTGCTTGTGGTAGAAACCTAATATTTTGAGCTATTCAACAGTCTGTGCTTAGGATTCAAAATATCTTAAGGATGTGCAGTGATTTAATTTTGCTAGACAATTTGATGCTACTATTCTGTCCACACTTTCAGGTGTGATTGCTAAGAATTTAGCATTCATACCATGCATTAGGTTTTAGTATGTCAAGCATTTAATAATCCTTTAGTAATCTCATTATTGTTTATTACATGCCTATTCTCCCTTTCATTAACAGAAATGTCATGATCAATGTAATAAAAAGGCAAGAGATAGAAAACGATAAAAACAATTTTTAAACATAAAAACCATAATTAAGACAGGGTAGCACTGAGGTAATCATGGAAAATCATGAGGTAAAAATCATGAGGTAAAAATCATGTGGTAAAAATCATGAGGTAAAAATCATGAGCACTGAGGTAATCATGAAAAATCATGAGGTAATCAGAAAAATAATGGAAAGGCTGGGCGAGTGAAAAAGCTTTCCATTCAAATATTTCATGGTTGCTCAAGAAAATCCAGAATAAAATTGGGCATCAAGAAAAGAAAAACCTTTATGTGTTGGCATTCCCCACTGGAGAATGCCAGTCCCAAAACAGTAGCTAAATAAATACAGGCAAAAGAACTAAAAGTAAAATATCCAAGGATTAGATTGAGCTCTATTGAAATATCTACAAACTGTTTGTGAGCTTATAAATCAATAGGAATACCATGTGTTGTACTGCTACTATTACTAAGTGTTCTGACCCCCCTCGTCCCACACCAACACACTCCAAGTCAAAGATATTTTACGGAATTTATTAACAGACAGACAGTTCCTTGGCATCAAACCAGCACAGATAAGCCATGGCAGCAATCCAGCCTGCCAGGCTCACAGTACTGTTCTCCAACATTAGTTCATGCATTGACTTCTGCAAAAGGGGCGTGTGCACAAGCATTCCTTTTATAGTCTGGAGAGGAGCCTAATTACCACCAGCTGAGTGCAATTACCTCCTGTACTTGCGCAACTGTTCCTAAGTGTTCCTAGCTCTTCGGTGCTGGGCATCCAGGAACAACTCACTGCTGACATCAGGAACACACTCCCTTGTCTCCTCCCCACTGGTCCAAGGTTCAGGCGCCTCCTGGTGACCAACTTGGGAGTCAGAGATGGGGGGGGGAATATTTCTAATAATGTACATTCTATCCTTCTCCGCACTGGATTGGACTATGTATGTGCTTATACACCAGGTTGAAAATGCCTTCTAAACAAAAGGCTTCAGTTCCTTGCTTGGAACATAATCCCGCCATTCAATAAATCTCAATACATTGACTGAAGAAATTGATCTCCAAAGGGAAGTCTGCTTCATTTGTTTTGGCCTGGCCCTAGTTGCAGGGGACATCTGAAAGAAAGCAAAGACATGTTCAAATTAAAAGTGTTTTATGGAAGGAAGAAGTCTAGCTATATTTTCTAAGTGACTTATTGCACTTCCCCCCCTCCCCTCATTAATGTACTTTCCCTTTTCTCCCAAATCCTGCTGCATTATTAGAGCTATATTCCCCTAGAGACATAGTTCATATGAGACATCCTTTTTACATCCGACACAAAGGATGTGCTTGAATTAGATATACTATCCTTAGTAAAGATCATAAAACGGCCTAGTTAGGACAGCATTTCAGTGCATTTCCCGAAAGCAATTACAGCAATGCCATCCATAAATATTTCAATAACCTTTGATTCTTGTACAGTCTTTGGGAACTGACCTCTTCTAACCTCAAATTATTTAACGCGCTAACAATTTGTGCCTTTGAATCAAATTACGTGTGGCAGAGTAGAAAGGGCCCTTTCTTTCAGAAAGGCTTTGGAATTCCTTCACTGGGGCAAATGTGGGGGATGGGAGAACCTCAACAGTGTTATCAACATGTCATGCTAAAGACTAAATGCACTGGTTGATGTCATGTACTAATATGCATTAAGACAGGGAGATGTCTTAAAGAGAGAGAGAGAGAGAGAGGCAACCTAAAACTAAGGAGAAATTTCCTGACAGTGACAACAGTTAATTAGTGGAGCGACTTGTCTCCAGACATGGAGGTTTTTAAGAAGAGATTAGCAGTCCTCTGTCTGAAATAGTATAGGGAAGGTGTTCTGACCCCCTCCTCTGTCCAGTAACGAATGCCGAGAGAAGCTTAACTGGAATGTACTTTATTAGCAAGAAACCAAAACCTCAGTGGCTGAAAGTCAAGCATAACAAACAGATAAGGACCTTGGCAGCAACTCAGACAAACCTTGGCAGCAATCCAGCCTGCCAAGCTAGTTACAAAGGTTCTCCAACTTTTAGTCAATGTGTTGACTTCTGCAAGAGGGGCGTGTGCACAAGCAGTCCTTATTATAGTCTGGAGAGGAGCCTAATGACAACCAGCTGAGTGCAATTACCTCCTGTAACTGTGCAACTGTTCCTGACGCCTATTAGCTCTTCGGTGCTGGGCATCCAGGAACAACTCACTGCTGACGTCAGGATCACTCTCCCTTGTCTCCTCCCACTGGTCCAAGGTTCAGGCACCTCCTGGTGACCAACCAGCCTTTCTGCGCTCTGCTCGGAGTCGGAACCCTGTCCAGGGTCCTCCACATCCTCCAGAGCCGACTCACAAGGCTCCCTCGCTGTCGGAGTCTGGTGGCAGCTCCAATGGCTCCTGCTGGGCCACAACAGGCAGGTATCCTAAAGCCCCGGGCTGTGGAGTGACACTGGGCCACAGCATGCCAGAAACTGGGCCGCGCTTACAAGTGAAGTCCCATCCGCGGAATGCAGGCAGCACGTAAAACCATGACCCCTCCAGTCTGCAGAAAAACTCTTACCCAAGTGCTGAAAAGTTGGGGGCGGGGGGCACTGGTATAAGGTTTTCTGCTTGAGCAGGAAGTTGGACTAGAAGGCCTCTGACATCCCTCCCAACTCTCGCTAATCTGCTAATTAGCAACCTAATTCAATGAACTCTGCCCAGAGATTGTCAGAATCAGAAATATTTCCAGAAGTAGACAGCATTTAGTTTTTACAGCCTTCAAATAGGATTTCTGCATAGTAAGATGTTCTGACTCCCCCTCGGCCCATACCAAAGCACACCGAGCCAAAGATACTTTACGGAATTTTTTCACAGACAGACAGGTCCTTGGCAGCAATCTAGCACAGATAAACCTTGGCAGCAATCCAGCACAGACAAGCCTTGGCAGCAATTCAGCCTGCCAAGCTAACACCACAGTTCTCCAACATTAGTTAATGCATTGACTTCTGCAAAAGGGGAGTGTGCACAAGCATTCCTTTTATAGTCTGGAGAGGAGCCTAATTACCACCAGCTGAGTGCAATTACCTCCTGTAACTGCGTAACTGTTCTTTATGCCAATTAGCTGTTTGGTGTTGGGCATCTAGGAACAACTCCCTTGGCTCCTCCCCACTGCTCCAATGCATGACGTCCGGATCACACACCCTTGTCTCCTCCCTACTGGTTCAAACTCAGGTGCCTCCTGGTGGCCAACCAGCCTCTCTGAGCCCTGCTCGGAGTCGGAACCCTGTCCAGGGTCCTCCACATCCTCCAAAGCCGACTCATAGGGCCCCTCACTGTCAGAGTCTGGTGGCAGCTCCAACGGCTCCTGCTGGGCCACAACAGTAAGATATCCTACTCTGAAAGCAATCCCTAAAACAATTGCTTCTTCTTTGGAATTATAGCAATATCATCCATTCAAGTTAGAAGGTAGACAAATTATGCAGTGCTTCCCTATGTCCTTCATTACCACCTTTGCCATTTAGCGATACCTTTTATAGTGCATTTAATAGGATGTAAAAACCAGCCTCCTTTGGATTTGAGATATTTGTTGCATGATTTAGTGATACATGAATCATTCAACATGTTCAAGTACCAACATTCCAGTGGTGGGAATTCAGCCAGTTCGCACCTATTCGGAAGAACCAGTTGGTAACTTTCTAAGTAGTTCAGAGAACTGGTTGTGGGAGGAAATCTCCTTTTGTTTTTTCCCACTTTACAGGGCTAATCCCGTAGGGAAGGCAGGAAGGAAGGAAACATTCTGGTGTTGTTTCTTGCCTAATCTTTATTGCCCTGCTTACAGAAACTCCCTCTCCGGTTAACCCTGATTACATTATAACAGCTAAGGCGAAGCGCCCATTGACCTGAGTGACCTTGAGTTGGCCACGCCCACCCAGTCACATGACCACCGAGCCCCATATACCCAGCTGGTCATTAGGGCAGAAAACCGGTTGTTAAATTATTTGAATCCCACCACTGCAACATTCATTTACATTTTAATGTAAATAGGAGATCCTAATTGCAATTTGAATTTTTTCAGGTTTGCAACATTATCTGACCGGGATCCACCCAGAGGTGGTTGAAAAATGGGCAACTATATAAATGTTTTATATAGCAAGCAAGCAAATAGGCATTTACAGATTGATCTGGGCAATATGGAGGAGGAAGGTTCTCATTGGGAATCATAATGTTGGAATTGCTTAAAACAAGTACGGATTCATATTAATAGGGACGCTGTGGCTCAGTGGCTAAGACGCTGAGCTTGCCGATCAGAAAGGTCGGCAGTTCGGTGGGTCAAATCCCAACACCGCGTAACAGCTCCCGTTACTTGTCTCAGCTTCTGCCAACCTATCAGTTCGAAAGCATGTAAAAAATGCAAGTAGAAAAATAGGAACCACATTTGGTGGGAAGATAATAGCATTCCATGCACCTTCGGCATTTAGTCATGCCGGCCACATGACCACAGAGACGTCTTCAGACAGCGCTGGCTCTTTGGCTTTGAAATGGAGATGAGCACTTTCCCCTAGAGTCAGGATGTGTGAGGGAAACCTTTACCTTCATTCATATTAAACTCATTTGGAGTAATTGCCCTCCCCATTTGGGGGAAGGGGCAAGGAGTATGTCAATCATTAGTAGATGCTAGAAATGAAGCACTCTTTTTTCTTCATCAACTTCCACGCCAATGTTGCCTATTTTACATTAGTTTAATTGATCCATTCATTTCTCATTACTTTATCTCTTCCTTTAGGAAGGATTTAATGAACTCCTCTCCCAGGATTCCTTCAAACTCAATATTATGAAAACATCAGAATATTATTTTCTTTTTGGGAATTTTATAAAAAAAAACACACACATCCAGAAACATGATAGCAGTCTTCCAATATCTCAGGGGTTGCCACAAAGAAGAGGGAGTCAAACTATTCTCCAAGGCACCTGAGAGTAGAACAAGAAGCAATGGGTGGAAACTAATCAAGGAGAGAAGCAACTGAGGAGAAATTTCCTGACAGTTAGAACAATTAGTCAGTGGAACATCTTCCCTCCAGAAGTTGTGAAGGCCCCAACACTGGAAGTCTTTAAGAAGATGTTGGATAGCTGTTTGTCTGAAACGGTATAGGGTTTCCTGCATAGGCAGGGGGTTGGACTAGAAGACCTCCAAGGTCCCTTCCAACTCTGCTGTTGTATTGTATTGTATTGTAGTACAAAAACAGATTTCATTTTCTACTTAGAATATGCAGTATAAGTCAGTTTCCTCCTTTTTTTTTAGCGGTTAGCTGATGCTTCTAGAATGCAGCTAATGAAGAAAACAGCCATTTTCACTGGAGCTGCATAATGATTAAGTTGTATAATACAAATGTGCTTCTCTCTGGTAAAAGGAGGCATGAATTCACAGTGGAAAGATTATATTACACCAAGCAACGCAAGGATTTATTCATTTCATTCCTGAACTTGTATCAAAACACCCGTCCATGTGCAATAATCATTACAAATGGATCTGTACCAGTTGGACGTAACTCTGTTGTAACTTCAGACATTCTACAGAAAAAAATGTTTCCCCACCACCATAGATTTTAACTCGCTTCGGACATTCTGTCCTTTGAGTTCAATCTGGATCCAGGATGAGCCTCTAATGGCTTCTTGAATTTTGTCTGCAGATATGATTGTTGCTTTTCAGATCATAGAAATCATTTTCATCCACAATTGCTTCTGTAACAAATGGAATATTTATCAATTAGATCACAACTCCTGTTACTGGTATGTTCAAGGACTTGGGAATGAGTGTTTTCTCAGATACCAATCAGCCTTGGTGTAAAACTTCTTGATGGCTATTCTAAGTTAATGCAAACAACGTTAGGCAGGAAGATACTTGAATAGCAATAGCAATAGCACAGCCCTCTCTAAGCGGTTTACAGAGTCAGCATATCACCCCCACAGTCTGGGTCCTCATTTCACCCACCTCGGAAGGATGGAAGGCTGAGTCAACCTTGAGCCGGTGAGATTAGAACCGCTGAACCGCAGATAACAGTCAGCTGAAGTGGCCTGCAGTACTGCACCCTAACCACTGCGCCACCTCGGCTCTTGCATCTACCAACAACATGGAAAGATGCTTCGTTTTGATCTTCTTCATGCAGAAAGCAATAGCAATAGTGCTTAAACTTACATACCACTCTGCAGTGTTTTTTACAGCCCTCTCTAAATAGCTTATAGAGTCAGCACATTGCCCCAAACAATTTGGGTCCTCATTTTATCCACCTCGGGAGGATGGAAGACTGAGTCAACCTTGAGCTGGTGAGACTTGAATTGCTGATTTGCTGGCAGCTGGCAGTCAGCAGAATTAGCCTGCAGTACTGCATTCTAACCACAACACCACCACAGAGCAAAAAAAATACACCAAAAAGCAAATAAATAGCAGAAGGTTGTCATTGTGTAACTTGGCTAAATCCTTTTAGTGCTGATATAGCTGCTTTATTGCCATTTCTTTATCTGGTCTTCTCTGCTTGTTCATAATTATTATGCTTTGGCTGATGATAGATTGCTAATTGCATAGGTAACAAGATACTTCTTTCTTATAACTATTTCTATTACAGTTTTAGATTGAATTTTCCCCAATAAGTTGCTCCTGCTAAGCATTCCCTCATCCCCTCACTCCATTCTCTAGGATTCTCTCCCAGGTTTTCCTCTATGTCTTTTGGGGGAGAAAGGTACTAGAGCTAGAAAAGTCATCGTTACCTGATAGAAGCTACACTGATTAGTTAAGGCAAGGTTCTCAGCTTGGCTGGGGAATCCTGGGAATTGATGTCTTCAAATCTTAAAGTTGCCAAGGTTGTGAAACCCTGAGTTAAGATATCTGCATAATGTACATCCTTGCATCTTTTTTATAACGGCTGACCAAATTGTCTAGAATGAGAGACTCATTAAAATTTTTATCTACGGCCCCAGTAGACTTTATTGTTTTTGAAATTTAGTTCTATTGACTTTTTATGACCAATTAGTGGAGGGTTATGCTTTTGGAATGGATTTGGAATGAGTTTAATATTTATCGTTTCTTAGTAGTTGTGAAAGAAAGAAAAATGCTTTTACTTTTGAAAGACAACATTGGTACATATAATTATATTAATGTAGTGACCCTTGAGAATTGTCCTTGAGTTTCTTCATTCACTGAAGAATTAATGCTGGCGGAGAGCCACATGGAAATTCATCAGCATGTTCTCCTTGGGTGATGGGGTAGGGAGATACAAATACATGAAATGCTTTCAGAAACTATTCATAAAAACAACTCAAATAGAAAAGATACGTTTTGAAAAGAATAAACTGCTTATTTGTATGTCTGATGCGATTTGTAATAATTGTGAAGAGTGTCATTAAATATAAGAAATTTAGCCTGAAAGCATTCACTTATAACAATGCTTGGTTTGCTAAACTTTGAGGGAGGGAGTGCACATAACCAAAATAAATATTTGGTGATGGAGAATGATGTCTTAAGTATTTAAGATAAATTGGTCATAAAAATAAAAGTATAAAGTGATCAGATTTTAACATTGGTAAAGCGGAACACCATTGACCCGGGGGTGGGTGTGTTCTTGATTAAAATTTTGGTCTATATAGAGCAACAAAAATTTTCATAGAATGCAAAATAGCAATAGCAGTTAGACTTATATACCGCTTCATAGGGCTTTCAGGCTCTCTAAGCGGTTTACAGAGTCAGCATATCGCCCCCCCAGTCTGGGTCCTCATTTTACCCACCTCGGAAGGATGGAAGGCTGAGTCAACCCTGAGCCGGTGAGATTAGAACCGCTGAACTGCGGATAACAGTCAGCTGAAGTGGCCTGCAGTACTGCACCCTAACCACTGCGCCACCTCGGCTCCTTAAAATAGTATTGTAATATATTTTTTAAAATTTCAACATAAGTACAATTTACAAATATAATACATTAAAAAATTATGTATAGTATTATTTTATCCTTTGGCATATTTCTCATTTGAGTGATTTTTTTTTTTAGTAGATTGCTGTCATTGTTTAAAAGGTCATGAAATTTTTCACAAGAATTTGTTAAATTATGTTTCTCACATAAAGTGGCTTTCAAAGTCTCAACACTTAATTGTGATTTTTCTGATGTCCACACTTTATTTACTGTAGAAAAAACGTGTTCAGTCACAGCATTAGTTCCTGGTAAGGACAGCACGTATCCTGGAGAAATAGCCACATGGCCGCCGAAAACCGTATATTCCCTTCCTGTTCTCCCGCCATTCCCTAGATTGTTATGCATTCTTTCCAAAAATCGGGAGTTTTTTAAAATGCTGTGGGACAAATTGTTAAAAATCGGGACTGTCCCGCCAAAAGCGGGATGTCTGGTCACCTTGATAAAGTATGCAACCTTTACTGATTAGTATCATGGCAAATAAGTATCCATGAAGAATAATAAGGAATCAATAAAGGAGAATATTTATAGTTCAGGGTTGAAATGAGGGGTGCTTGGTGATCTGTGAGCTTGCTTTTTTTTTCTCGCAGATGTTTCATTATCCAAGCTAGGTAATGCCTTCATGTTGTTGTTGATGTTACCTAGTTTGGGTTATGAAACAGCTGCAGTAAACAAGCAAGTTGAGAGCATCCAGAGCCTCTCAATAATATGGCATGTAAGGCAATCATTAACTGAAATGTATAAGTTAGTCTGATTCAGTTTTTGTGCTCTGATTCAAATTTCCCTACTCTGGGTACCCTCCAGTCGAGTAGATTTCAACTCTGCAATTCCCAGTTAATGGCCCTGCTGGCTAGAATTCTGAAAGTTGAAGTCCACACCTCTAGAAGACATCCAGCTGGGAAACTTTATCATCAAACTGGCTTCTTGAGCAGGGGGTTGGACTAGAAGACATCCAAGGTCCCTTCCAACTCTGTTATTCTGTTACTACCCTGAATAGCTACTGCATTTTTTTTTTATTATCAGAAATAGCTCCTTTCTTATTTGCTTTGCGGCTAAATAAGCGGTGAAACTAGAGAACAAATTTTTTTAAAAGAAAAACCAGTGGAGGAAAATCTTTGGATAACATTAAAATGGTTTCCAAGTGAAATTTTATGGTTGAGGTTGTGGTATATAATTTCATCCGCAATGCAGGATGAATATATGATATATCTAGATTGTTCACGCTAGTTCTCAGGAGATAATAGGATGTACATTAAATCAAATCATCAATAATGTGTTCAGTATTTTTGCTCTCAGCCTTTCATAAACTTGGCCGTAGTTCAGGCCCATTTCTCACATTTGGAACTGATGAAGTTTCTTCTGGGCTGTAACAATTCAGTATAAGAATGGGTAGGGGGACTTGGGTTAGTGTTCCTCTTGGCAAAGAAATAAATGATGATAACTTTTTTCTGGGTGGAAATATATTCTTTTTCCCTGAAATCTACTTTTGCATGTATATAATTGCATTTATATTATTCTAGTTTTTGGTGCAGAGGACAATTCGGTTACTTTAGCAGTAACAGCCACCTGAAATGGTACAAGTACAGAAAGTAGCTATTTCAATGACCAGACCTTATAATATGTGTTCTGTATATGACTTTATAAGGCCAGTGTAATCTCTGATCAAATACAAGACTTTATGAGTCTTGGATAATGCTTCTGCTCTTTCTCTGCCTTTCCCAGGAGAAGAAGAAGAAAAAATGATTAAGAATGAAACAGCTAGCCAGGAGAGGCTGCAGAAGTAATCCTCTGGCTGTCTCATAGTTTACAAATTCCAACACACATTGCATGCTCAAGTTTTTATTTTCAGCAACTGTTATCAGAGGACTAGAAAGTGGAGAGTGTATATGAGAGAGACTTTTTAGAAGGGAGAACTGCCTATCTTTTTTTTCCAAGAAACTAAAAGTCCACCCATCTTTAGTTTCAGTGTTCCGAAATGTTAGGTCCTCCAAACTTGTTTTGAGTATATGTTACTGCTTAAAAGGAAAGGGATTTCAAATCCCTGAAAAGAAATGTATTTATATATATATATATATATTTGGAGGAAGAGCAGCAAAAATGATTAGGGAACTAGAGACTAAAACGTATGAAGAATAGTTACAGAATTGGCTATATCTAGTCTAATGAAAAGAAGGAGTAGGGGAACATGATACCACTGTTCCAATATTTGAGGGGTTTCTACAAAGATGAGGGGGTCAAACTATTTTCCAAAGCACCAAAAGGCAAGATAAGAAACAATGGATCAAAAATAACCAAGGAGAGAAGCAACTTAGAACTAAGGAGAAATTTCCTAACAGTGAGAGCAATTAACCAATGGAATGACTTGCCTTCAGAAGTTGTGGATGCTCCATCACTGAAGGTTTTCAAAAAAGAGACTGGATAACCATTTATCTGATGCCGGGTCTCCTGCTCAAACAGGGTTGGACTAGAAGACCTCTGAGGTCCCTTCCAATTCTGTTATTCTATATTTCTCCATCTGAAAGAAGATATACTTTGATGCTCTTGGTTTATCAAGCTAAGCAGACTGCTTCATTTCCATAAGCTATTTGGACCCTCAGGTGCTCTGTATTGAGAAAGAAGGTGCCTACAGAAAACTGTGGTTCAAAATTGAGCTGATAAATATCAGAAGTGGTCTCTAACCCTGTTAATACAACTTGAGCATAACTAAGTAAGAAGACAGAAGGCTTATTTTATAATGAAATATGATTGCCAGCATCACACAAAATGAATTCAGAAAACAATTGTATAGATCTATTTCAAGCTATTTAGCTCTCATCAGCTAGCCATACCCTTACGGGGATTTTAACCTGGGCTGTAATACATATTAGGCAGATGTGTTAGCTACTAAGCCACAGGCTCTCCTCCTTTATTAGCTAGGCCAGGGAAATAGGTATTTATTGTGTCACAACCCCTGGTATGCCCAAATATGGGAGGAATCATACTGCTTCCTTTCTCTCATCCCAAGAGACCATCCAGAAAGAAAGCCATCTATCTATCTATCTATCTATCTATCTATCTATCTATCTATCTATCTATCTATCTATCTATCTATCTATCTATCCATCTATCATCTATCATCTATCATCTATCATCTATCTATCTATCTATCTACATCTACATCTACATCTACATCTACATCTATGTATATATCTGTATATCTGTATATCTATATATCTATATATCTATATATCTATATATCTATATCTATATCTATATCTATATCTATATCTATATCTATATCTATATCTATATCTATATCTATATCTATATCTATATCTATATCTATATCTATATCTATATCTATATCATCTATATCTATCTCTATCTATCTATCTATCTATCTATCTATCTATCTATCTATCTCTATATCTATCTATCTATCTATCTATCTATCTATCTATCTATCTATCTATCTATCTTTTGCATCTTGGAGCGAAGGGAAGGGGACGCGACAAGCGGGTATGCAACAGCAACCTTTATTGAGAACAGAGTGACTACGATTCAACGTGGCGTGTTTCGCGCCAAACATTTATACCCCCGGGTTTGAATGAGGAGCCAATGGGGCGTCGAATTAGCTCGACCAATCGGGGCGAGGATTGAACCGGCTTCGCCCGGGAACCAATCAGAAAGGGAGTCCTTTATCCCCGCGCTTGTATTTCCCGCGCTAGTATTCAACACCCCTCCCCCCCCTAGTCAAAGAGTTCCCTTAGGAAGGGCAAACATAGTCTTGTAAATAGGTGGGACGGCGACGCTCTCGTCCCGACCTTCGTAGCTCCCCGGCGGTTGTCGTCGGGGGGGGGGCGCCGGCGGAGGTGTGTCTGTGGCGGGGCGGTGAATCTGCGATGCGGCCTCGTGAGATGGCGCTGGCCCCCGGCCCCGTGCCCAATGTCCATTTGTTCGGGGTGGCGTCTCCGTGGCAACAGGAGTGTCCGACAGCGGCCCCGCGCAGTCTGGTTGGGGTGTAGGTTCCGAGTCTCGATAAGGGCTTCGAGGAAGGGAGTAGCCGGGTGAGGTGCGTCTGTCCGAAAGGTTCGTATCGGCTGGTCCCCCGTTCCCCGGGTGGAGGCGGTCCGTTGGGGGGAAGGTCATCGAGGGTGGCTCGTGCTGAGAGTGGGTGTCTGAGGGGCTCGGGCCGTCTGTTTCCGTGGGGAGGCGTCACCTTAATTGGTCCACGTGGCGCCTCCATTGTGTTCCGTTGGCCAGACCGACCCTGAAGGAACAGGGGCCGGTCAGAGCTGTGATGGTTGCGGGAACCCACCGTGGATCCCCAGAAAAGGAGCGGGCCCATACAGGATCCCCTAACTTAAACGCGTGGGAAGGGAGGGCCCCCAGGTTGCTCGGCAGATCCCCTGCGTAAAGTGGATGGAGCCTGTCTAGGGAGGTACGCAATCTCCTACCCATCAAGAGCTCCGCGGGACTTTTATTAGTCGTTGGGCAGGGTATGGAGTGCTGGCTCAAGAGGTAAGCTGCCACTCTTTCTTGCCAGTCGCCCTGGTCCATGCGGCCCAAGGCTTCTTTGGCTGAGCGAACTGCGCGCTCCGCCCGGCCGTTACTAGCTGGGTGATAAGGGGCTGTGGCTGCGTGTCTGATTCCTTGTTCGGCCAGGAATTCTTGGAACGTGGTGGAGGTAAACTGGGGCCCATTATCTGAGACTATCACATCCGGTAACCCATGGGTGGCGAACATCTTACGAAGGGCCCTCACTGTACTCTCTGCTGTGGTGGAGGTCATGATTACCAGCTCCACCCACTTGGAGTAAGCATCGACTACTATCATGAAGTTTCGGCCGTGGAAGGGGCCGGCGAAGTCAATGTGTAAACGGGACCATGGGCCTCTAGGGATTTCCCACTCCCGGGGGGGGCTGTGGGGGAATTCGGCCTAGAGTTTTGGCAGATCCTGCAGCGGCCTACGTAGTCTGCAATTTCTGAATCTAGCAAGGGCCACCACACATAGCTACGGGCTAAGGCTTTCATTCGCGCTATGCCTGGGTGGTTTTTGTGGAGTGCGGGCAGGATTCGTGCCCGCAGGGCTGTGGGGATCACTACTCTGTCCCCCCAGACAAGACAACCCCCGTGTAGGGCGAGTTCTGCTTGTCGTGCTTTAAATGGTCGGAATCCTTCCGCTACCTTTTCCGTGGGCCAACCCCTCAAGACCCATGAAGCTACTTGGGATAGGACGGGGTCGGCCTTTGTGCAAGCTGCGACGTCCGTGGCTGAGATGGGGAGGTCGGATTCGGCGATGGACAAAATAGAGAGAGCGGGCACGTGGGCTGTGTCCGTCTCTGGCAAGGGGCAACGGCTCAGGGCGTCTGCGTGCCCTAGCTGCTTACCCGGACGGTATAACAGCGTATACGAATACGCCGTTAGGAACTCCGTCCAGCGTGTCATGCGGGGAGACAAAATGGGGGGGGTTGGCTTGTCGCCTGCCAGTAGCCCCAGGAGTGGCTTATGATCCGTGACAAGGGTGAAATTCCTACCATAGAGGTAGTCATGGAATCGCTTAATGCCGGACACTGCAGCCAGGGCTTCTTTATCGATTTGGCTGTAGTTCCGCTCCGTGGAGGAGAGTGTCCGGGAATAAAAGGCTATGGGGGCCTCTGAGCCGTTCGGGAGGGCATGGCTCAGGACCGCCCCTATGCCATAGGGAGAGGCGTCGCAAGTCAGAACTAGGGGCATCCTGTCGCTATATTGAATTAGGACTGCCGACGAGGTCAAAATGTCTTTTATAGCCGCGAACGCGTGCGCTTCACGGCTACCCCATTGCCAGGCCGCTGACCGGTCAAGCAGTCGGTGTAGCGGCTCAGCTAGCGACGCCTTGTGGGGAATGAACGGGGCGTAGAAATTTAAAAGCCCCAGGAACGCCTGCAATTCCGCCCTAGAGGTGGGTGCAGGTGCGTTTTTGATGGCGGCAACTTTGGAAGGAGTGGGGTGGATGCCTTGGGCATCAATGAGGAAACCCAAGAATTCTACTTTGGGAACAGCAATTTCGCATTTGCTGCGCTTTAGTTTCAGTCCTGCCTCCCTAAAACGTGTGAGGACCTCCCGCAGTATTTTCAGGAGTTCCGAGTGGCTGGGGGCTGCGACCAGGACGTCGTCGAAGTAGGGAACGACGCCTGGGAGCCCGTGGAGCAACCGCTCCATGAGGCTCTGAAAAATCCCCGGGGCAACCGAAACACCGAACTGGAGGCGGCGGCAACGGAAGGCCCCGCGGTGGGTGACGATGGTCTGGGCTGTAGCCGCATCGTCGTCTACGGGAAGCTGCTGGTAGGCCTGTGCCATATCTAGCTTGGCGAAAATGCGGCCTTGCCCTAAGGAGTGGAGTAGGTGTTGCACTACGGGGACCGGATATGGATTTGCCTGCAGGGCCAAATTGATGGTCGACTTATAGTCGGCACATATTCTCACCGATCCGTCGGGTTTGACCGGGAGGACTATGGGGGTTTCCCAACGGGCGTGATCTACGGGCTCGATTACCCCCTGCTCTATAAGCTTATCAAGTTCAGCGTCTACCTTTGCTCTCAATGCGAAGGGGACCCTGCGTGCCTTCAGCCTAATGGGAGCGACCTGGGGATCGAGGCAGAGGGAAATGGGGGTGCCCTTATAACAGCCCAATTTCCCATCGAACACATCTGCGAACTCGTCTAGAACGCTATCTACGGTGAGGGGAACTACCCTGTGCACCCCCTCTATGGTGAGGCCCAAGGCGGGAAACCAATCCAACCCAAGGAGAGCGGGCAGATCGTTCCTGACGATTAGAACTGGGAGTTTCCCCTTAAAGTCTCCGTATTCCACTCGGATGTGGAATATTCCTGCCGTGGGAATCCCCTTCCCCTGGTAGTCTAGGAGGGAGACCCCGACGGGGCGCAATTTGCTCTGGGGAACCCCGGGACAAAGGCGGGAAAACAGGGCCCAAGATAGGAGAGAACGGGAAGACCCGGAGTCCACCTCCATTCGACAAAGCTGACCTTCGAGACGGACGGCGGTGCTGATTTTGCGATCGCCGGCGGGAACGTGGGAAGCCTGGTAGACCACGCAGTCGGCGCTGGAGGGCTGGTAGATTGAGTGGCAGTCCTCAGCTCGCCTCGCAGGACGTGGCTGTTGGCGGCGTTGCGGTGCCTGGCGCTGGTCGCTGGGCTGCATGAACGATGGGGCTGGCACGAGAGCCCGGCAGACCCTGGCGAGGTGTCCTTCTCCTCGGCAGCGGCGGCAGACGGCAGAACGGAACGGGCAGGATGTGCGGCTGTGGCGGCCGCCGCATCCGCGGCAAGGTGCGTTTGAGGCTGGCTGAGCTGGCGTCGGTGGTTGCTGGTGTGGCCTCCGCTTCGGCTGCGTCCTCATTTGTCCGACGGTTTCCTCCTCCTCGTCTTCAGCAGGAGAGAGGTCGTCGACGAGGTTCGTCTGGGTGGAAGGCCCCGCGGCGGTTTGCGCGGGGGGTTTCAGCTGGAGGCGTTCGATGTCGGCTGTGGATTGTTCGGAGAGCTCCGCTGCTCGCGCGGTCTCCACGGCTTGCACCAAGGTGATTTTGTGGTTCCGGAGCATTCGGCTGCGCAAATGCGCGTTGCGGACCCCGCATACAAACTGCTCTACGAGGTTCTCCTCCAGGTCTGCAAAATCGCACTGGGCGGCCACGGTGCGCAAAGCCTCTAGAAACTGGCTGATGGATTCGTTGGGCTTCTGCACTCGGCGGCGGAAGGTGAAGCGGCGTGCGATCAGAGAGGGTGAGGGAGCGTAGTGGTTCCTCAGCCTGGACATCAGCTCGTCCCACCCGAGTTTGTAGGCTGGCCTCGGGGCGGCCAGGGCTCTCGCAGAGGCGAACATGGAAGGCTCACAGCAGGACAAGAAGAAACTGCATTTCTCCTCGTCGGTCTGTGCCTGATTCCTCGATGCGATTAAGTAGCACTCGAAACGCTCCATGAAGCCGTCCCATGATTCTCCGGCGGATCCGAATGGCGCGAAGGGAGGAAGCGCTGATGCCATCGTGGTGTGGAGCCAGAGAGGGGGAGGAAGAGGGCGGAGAAAATTTTGCGTTCGCTGCCGGAGTTCTCAGCCTGAGGTAACGTTCGTGCTGATTCAGGCGCGGTGGCAGCTGGCTTGTTCTACTCCGTGGTCGCGGGAATCGGTATCCCACCTTCGTCGCCAGTTTTGCATCTTGGAGCGAAGGGAAGGGGACGCGACAAGCGGGTATGCAACAGCAACCTTTATTGAGAACAGAGTGACTACGATTCAACGTGGCGTGTTTCGCGCCAAACATTTATACCCCCGGGTTTGAATGAGGAGCCAATGGGGCGTCGAATTAGCTCGACCAATCGGGGCGAGGATTGAACCGGCTTCGCCCGGGAACCAATCAGAAAGGGAGTCCTTTATCCCCGCGCTTGTATTTCCCGCGCTAGTATTCAACACTATCTATCTATCTATCTATCATCTATCTATCATCTATCTATCTATCTATCTATCTATCTATCTATCTATCTATCTATCATCTATCTATCTATCTATCTATCTATCTATCTATCTATCTATCCTACAATATCACTTCCAGTCAAAGGAGATGATATTACGCTAATTATCTGGAGTAATAATTTGATTCTGTAGAAGGTCATTTCATATGCTCTAGTGAAATACATATACATTGCAACATGTTAAACATGAGATAGGTATCCATCGCCATAATGTTTCACTTTAAAGTTAGATATGGCAAAGCTGTATTCATTGGAACAGACCCATGGTGTCATGGTGGATGTGAATTGATGAGCTATTTACAGTCCCAAAGTTGTCTCAGGAAGAAAGGCTATTTAGTTCTGGTAGATGTTATATCAAGAAGATTTCTATATTGCCTCGGTTATTCAAGCACAGTAATATTTGCTCCAAATTAGCAGACTGTTAGACTGTGCATCTAGGTAGCAAAATAATGTGCCGACAGTCTTTAGGTGAATTGACAAAGCTAAAGTGAACATTTATTACAGCATACTGGTTCACTGAATTGGCTCTTTTATAAAAAATTATCAATGGCAGCTCATAAATTTAGGAAAAAACATGAGACAGAAGGAAAGGTAGGCTACATTTCACAAAGTCCTTATAGAATTATGTAGTGAATGTAATGAATAAACATAATGTCTTTTTTTAAAGTGATACTTTGTTGAAGTATTAAACAGCATAAATATTTTTCAGTTGATTGTGCTGCACTTCTGCCTTCTGAATATCCTTTCTTTTTTCTTCTTGGATGTATCCTCCTGACTCTTATGAATGAATAGCTTTTCAAAATGTGCTTCTGACAAGCCTTAAAATGAATATCAATTTACTTACTGTGTCCTTTTTGTGTGTTTTTTTTCATCAGCATATTTGGCACGGTTTTATTTTATTTAGTCAATGTTTCCGTTTGTTTCGTGGTCTCCAAAGAGCTGCTTCTAACCTGTCTGTAGCCATTTTATTAACCCCCAAATTGGCACAGTCTGGAACAGTTGCTAATTTTTCAATCAGACAAATCCTCTCATTGTTAATAGAAATAATATTAAACTTAGGCAGTCCTTTGAAAAATGCTGACTAATTGCTCATCTGAACGCTAGAAAGAAATAATAACTCCTTTATTGTACAGTAGCTGAGTGATAAGTAAAGCCTTTGGTTTGTAATTTATAACTTATAATTTTTTAATAATTTATAGCCTCTATCATGGGCAAGACATCCCCATGTTTTACATCAAATTCTAGGCAGGACATATACATATACATATACATGCATACATGTATATATGTATAAAGCTGATAAAGGAGGAGAGCCTGTGGCTTAGTGGCTAACACAACTGCCTAATATGTAATACAGCCCAGGTTCAAATCCCAGTAAGGGTATGGCTAGCGTATGAGAGCTAAATAGCTTGAAATAGATCTATACTAGTCTCCCTTTATTTATTTATCAACACGTATATGTATATGTATATGTATATGTATATGTACATGTACATGTACATGTACATGTACATGTACATGTACATGTATTCATTCATTCCTGGGTAGTTGTCATAGAAACATAACTAACATTTTTTTCCAGATAAAATTTATGTTCCCTAGGGATAGTCTGCTATTGAAATATAGCCTTTTTCATGATTAGTTGGCTATATGTGGGTTGATAGTCATATTATTTATTTTAAAAAATCATCTTAGGCTAGTCTCAAATACTTAGCGAGTTGCCTTAGCGAAGGGAGATATGTTGAAGAAAGTTGTTTTCATACATTCATATGTTTGATCATTAGCATCCTAAAAGAAGGATTAGACAGGGATTTCAGCCTTGTCTTAAAGAACCATGCCATCCTTTATGTGTTCATTTCCAAAAAAAAAAAGTTTTACACAAGAGCTGGGAATTTAAACACACATAACTTTCATCTAGTTTGGTTCAAAACTGAGTTGACTCACTGAAAACTTGTGTAATTCAACTGGATACCTTAGAGTAGCCATTAAGACATTCTCCATCTCTTTTTTTCTTCTTTACCTGGTTCATAAAATAATCATATTGGAATTAATGAAGTTTTTGTTAGCAACATATTTTCATTCATTTTTGTTTGTTTGCCCACATGAGCCCATGAATGCATATAAGTGAGCTTCTTTGGCTGCTTGGCAAAGAAAAAAGACATTGACGTTCATCATCTCTTAGTTGTCTGTCAGTACAGCTTTCAGAAACTCAGCTAAGATTGGGGATCAAATTCAGGAAAAAAAAATATAGGGTTTAAGAATATAGTTTTGGAACTTTTAATTTGATTTTGAAACTTCTAAAATTGTCTTACAATTTCCTTGCTGGATTTATTTGGGGGTGGATTGTTTTCATTTGTTGGTTTTCAAAAAAGCACAGTTGGTTCAAAGAGTCGGTTCATTACAGTTAACATCTCTTTTCAAGCATCTGTAACTTTGTTTAAACTTCTTTACAATTTGGAAAAACGTTTTCTTGTTTGCTAAGTATGTAATCAATGTGCATTAAAACAAACTGTGGAATTCCTAGAAGATCATCTTAATTTCTTTTTTAAAACGTGCTAGTTTTCCTTTGCAAAACGTTGCATCTGCTGAAATTACAAGAGGCTAAAGCCATACATTTCATTTTCAGGTAACATCTGTAGGTAAAAGAGTTTTGAGTCAGGTCTAGAATGTCAACATTACTTATTGCGAAGGTTGCTTGAGGCATAATAGGGTCCTTCTACTATATCAAGGGAGGATACGTTATGGTCTGTTAACTTCAATAACGTTGCTTGAATGGAGTCCACATTTTGTGGATAGGTATCTTTAGATTAAACTTTGAGAGTAATAAAAGTCTAAATAACCGGGCGTAAAAATATGGATTCATTCCATGTGAGACTAGATTAAATTTTTCCAGGCTTTGCCTTTATGCTGTATCTTTGAATTATGTGCAGTCCGCATCTGCTGTCATATTGTTTCCCTTTGTTACTCAGCCCAATAATGGTCTACCCTCTGAATTTCAACATCATGGCATTTTTGAATCACACAACTCAGCATGATATGGTTATAGTGTCAATTTAGAATTTTCTCAGTTACACATGGAAGTCAGGATAAAAGGGACAAACCCTAATTTTCGCCAGAAAATGACTCATGTCTCATTTATTTTGTATTTTCTTTTCTCGTATAACTTCTTTAGGGGTGATTTTGAGTCAATGTTGACATCAGCAGGCTGCCTGGAGAAGTCTGTGCAGCTTTGTTGGCAAGATTTCAGAAGTGGCTTGCCATGGTTTGCTTTCTAGAACTAAAAGACAATGACTGTCCGTTGGCTTCATGCCGAAGGTGAAACTCAGCAGTCTCCCAGTTTCTAGTCTGGTGCTTCAACCACAACATTAAACTGGCTCCCCATATAATAATAGTAACAGTTTGGTGTATTGGTTAAGGCACCAAGCTAGAAAATGGGAGATTAAGAGTTCTAGTCCCATTTTAGGAACATAGCCAACGAGGGATGACCCTAGGTCAATCTTTCTTTCTTAGCTCGAGGAATGTAATAAATGTGCATTAAATGTAATCAGGTATGTAATAAATGTGCATTAAAACAAACTGTGGAATCCCTAGAAGATCGTCTTAATTTCTTTTGAAACGTGCTAGTTTAACTTTGCAAAACGTTGCATCTGCTGAAATTACAAGACACTAAAGCCATACATTTCATCTTCAGGTAACATCTGTAGGTAAAAGAATTTGGAGTCAGGTCTAAAATGTCAGCATTACTTATTTCAAAGATCGCTTGAGTCATAATAGGGTCCTTCTGCTATATCAAGGGAGGATATGTTATGGTCTGTTAACTTCGATAACGTTGCTTGAATGGAGTCCATATTTTGTGGATAGGTATCTTTAGGAACACAGCCAACTAGGGATGACCCAAGTCAATCTTTCTCTCTTAGCTCTAGGAAGAAGGCAACAGCGAGCCACATCTGAAATCTTGCCAAAAAAATAATAATCAGTACCACAAATAGTCCACGCAGTACCTAGGAGTCAACACTGACTTGAAGGCATCATATAGCATTTCCAAAACCCCTGTTGAAATGCTGCTAATACTTCTGCAAACTGGTGTTCTGAATTGAATACGTTGCTAAATATGGGAAACTGTTCAGGTGGTGAAAGATTTAGTACTGTGTTTGTAACCCAGGATTACATTTATTAATCCTTATTTTATGGCATCTAGTAGGATACATGACTAGCTGGGTCATTTTCTCAGCTTAAGAATATTCAGCAACCCAAAAGCTTAGGATAAGCTTTTCCTTACATTTAATACAAAGGCACTCCATGTAAGAGTCGGACAACTCACCGCGGCCAACTTAGCAATAGCAGCTAGACTTATATACCGCTTCATAGGGCTTTCAGCCCTCTCTAAGCGGTTTACAGAGTCAGCATATCGCCCCCACAGTCTGGGTCCTCATTTCACCCACCTCGGAAGGATGGAAGGCTGAGTCAACCTTTGAGCCGGTGAGATTTGAACCGCTGAACTGCAGATAACAGTCAGCTGAAGTGGCCTGCAGTACTGCACCCTAACCACTGCGCCACCTCGGCTCTAACTTACTGTGGCTGTTACGGGGCAAATTCGCCATGGCCAACTCACCTCAGGACAACTTGCCAAAGACAAGAGTTACACTAACATAGAAGAAATGGTGGAATAGAATTATTAAAGAAAGGATGCCAAAGGAGGGACAAAATGAAATGTGAATGACAAAAATACAGAGCCGAGGTGGCGCAGTGGTTAAATGCAGCACTGCAGGCTACTTCAGCTGACTGCAGTTCTGCAGTTCGGCTGTTCAAATCTCACCGGCTCAGGGTTGACTCAGCCTTCCATCCTTCCGAGGTGGGTAAAATGAGGACCGGGATTGTTATTGTGGGCGATATGCTGACTCTGTAAGCCGCTTAGAGAGGGCTGAAAGCCCTATGAAGCGGTATATAAGTCTAACTGCTATTGCTATTGCTAAAATTACAAGATTTTTAATTAAATTGAGTTATTGACTTGTCCCACAGTGTGTGGTCCCACGGCCATGGTGAGGTGCCCCATGGTGAGTCGGCTGTGCCAAATTGGCCACAGCAAGTTGCCCAATTCTGCATCGTAACCCTTACAGTAAAATGCAAATGATAAATCATATTTCAGCAAAGAAAAAATTTGCGTTGCCCCTTATTTTTATTCAATTTGTAAAGTAAAAAAAATACTTTTTTTAAATCAGTCCCTTCTGAAAACAAAAATCCTACTCTGTATCTGATCCCTTAATTTCGTAACTGTTATTTCCAACTAGAAAAGGGAAGCATAACAGAGAGCTTCTCAGGGCTGCTAAGAGAGCTTCCTGCCACTAATCCACCAATGCCTGGTATTTTTCCTTTCGCAATTTAGTATGCAACCGAAGATTTAATCGAATATGACTATGAGTATGGGGATCCAGATTATAAAGATTATAAAGATTATAAAGACCTTGAAACTGTAACAGAGGGACCCCCACTGTACGACGAGACGGTAGCATACACTGAGGTAACAGCACGTGGTGTATTGTCTTGTCTGATGTCCGTCTGTCCTGTCTGTCTGATGGTTTGTCCACGTGGTGTCTTATTGTTGATCAAGCTCACTCTCTCTGCTTCCCTTTCCTGTCTGTCCACGAACACTCATTTTAATTTCAACAGCGGCAGTCAGGGCAATTGACAGGAAATCATGATTTGTCCTCCTCTGCTCGTCCTGATGTCTTTCGTGTCTTACTGCTCTTCCCCTGTTGTTTGTTTATGTTCTCCCATTCCATCTTTCACCCACCCCTTTTTTCAGAGAAAGAACAAAGCCCCAAAGAAGAAGAAGAAGACAGGGACCTCTAGCGCAAAGAACCAGCCCCCAAAGTTCAAATTCAAAAAATCTGAAACACTGCCATCCAAGAAGAAGAAAAACTCTCGAGCTGCAGCCAGAGGCAAAACAGGGGTAAAAGTAGCTCAGCGATAATCAAGATCTCTCCTAGACTCAGCTTGGAAGATCTGTGATGATGGCAACCAGTAGCTCTAACCCTTAGTAGATGAAAACACCCCTGGCTAATATTGTAATCTAGCTAAACAGAAATTCTCCTTAAGCGTTCGCTTTTTCCCCAGACTGCCTGTTGACTTTGTACATTTTTTTTCCTTTTGCATTAGGCCAACGTTGTCGATGAATATCATGAGTATAATGTGGCCGAAGTTGACTATGGAACTGAATCTTACCAGACTGCGATTCCTACTCAAACAACTGGACGAAATGAGGTAATGAAAAGTAGAGAAATATAAAGACGTGGCTAGTTCAAAGATCTAATGAAAGACCAATAAGTTCTAAGACTCTCAGAAAGTTCTCAGAAACAAGGGGTTTAAGTCTTCTTAAATATTGAGGGTCCAGGCTTCCGGTAGGGGAGGCACTTGCTGGTGGGAGTTGGTAGTTACAGCTCCGGAATCCTAGTCGCGTTAAACTGTCTGATGAGCAATCCATCAGCCGTCTGACAGCTTGTTTACCTTTTCTTCGGGCGAAGGAGATAAGGTGAGCTAATTGTGCTGGGCAACGCGCCAACTAACTCTCTCAGATCGATCGACTCTGGGAGGGGAGGAAGGGGCACCCGAGAGCAGAATTGTCTCCGTGCCAGGAATTCCTGTTGTTTATTAGCAACACAAAGCAAACCTCCCATCCTCAGAACAAAAATTTGATTTAATGAATTCAAGACGAGCAGACCCTATACCCGTGAAATATAAAGACATGGCTAGTTCAAAGATTTTCATCAGTAAAAAAAGTATAATCATGTCATTATCAGCTAGACAGAAAACCAGTTTGGTGTTAAGGCACTGGCCTAGAAACCAGAAGACTGTGAATTCTAGTCTTGCCTTAGGCATGAAAGCTCCTTTGGACCAGTCATTCTTAGTTCAACCCACCTCCCAGGGTTGTTGTGGGGAAAACAGGACGAGGAAGGAGTATGATATACGTTTACCTCCTTGAGTTACTTACAAAGTAACAAAGGCAGGATTGGAAAAAAAATCTAATAAATAAATAATCTCATTTGAGAGAACAGTTAAGAGACTAAAGTCATGTGTGTTATATATACATATCTGAGATCCAGTTTTGTGGTATTTCATAGTCACATTCAGTCTTTACCCGAGAAATCACTTCAAGAGATTCTTATTTTCTGTAGGAATGCAATCGCATACATTTTTGGATTTCATTTTCAAGCAAAGCATTCAACAATGCCCAAGCAAAGTTCAAGGAAAGCTAAGCATGTTGTAAGATGTTGCCCACACTTTTGATTTCAGTGGCATGAAAGACAGTATTAGTTTCTTTTCCAGTAGTCATTATAGACAATATGTGCTCCAATTGAGACTCTTAAGAGAGAGAAAAAACATAGTGAGTTGATGGTGACTGGAGTCTTGAGAATAGTCACTTGGCTATGTACAAGAGAGTCAATTTATTCACGTTTATATTACAGTCTTATTTATACCAAAAATTGAGTGAGATTAAGTAGATGTAACTATGATAGCTAGATGCACAATACCATAAAGACAAGCATCTGGAAGTTTTCTACTCTACTCACATGGCTTTTAGTTCAGTATGGGAACCCATACGCATAACTTTTGTCAAGTACAGTCCTCATTTCCTGGTTAAGGGATATTTGTTTCTGTACCTCTAGAATTTACAATTCAGCGGCATTTGGAAAATATCCACTGATATTTAAAGGTATCTTTCTTTGGGTTATGAATCAAAAGCTTTATTGGAAATTAGCCTTAAACTTTCTATTGCTGATATCTGCTCATTTCTGAATGCGCGTAATCAGCCAATATTTATGAATGGATACTGCCGTTCATAAATATTGCCCTGCTGAAAAAAAATATGAGATTTTAAGCAATAATTTCTAAAGTTTTTGGATTCTGCTAAAGCAGATACGTTTACTTGATTGGTTTTATTCTAAAGCTAACGTCTCCTGCATATTGAAGAAAATGCTATTTAACTAATGCTAGCGCTTAACAGTTTAATGCTTGGTTTCACACATCTCTCAATCAGAACTTTCAGAGATGCTGTCTTCCATGATAGCGGCTTTTTGTGTTCAATCAATGTTGAACAACGTTTTCTTTATTAAAGATATAAAATTAAACTTGGATAAGCTTAAGATTTTGCAGAACAGTGCATTCAGATAGAAAGACTTAGCTTTCATCTGTTCTGCTTTAAGTATGAATGGATACAGTATTTTAACAAAATCGTATTGTAGATTTAGAGAATAAAATATTGGATAGGGCCCTGCAGATTATCTAGTCCAACTTCATCTAATATGGGAATCCATTACTGCAACTTCACTTCTATTCCTGTCTAATGAAGAAGGGGCCTCTGCATCATTTGAACAATTCCATTACAATTTTTTCCCTCTCTGTCAGCTAAAATCTACTTCCTTGCAACTTAGCAATAGCAATATCAGTTAGACTTATATTTAGATTTAGATTTAGATTTTATTAAGAATTTATATGCCGCCCTTTTCCCTGGAGGGACTCAGGGCGGCTTACAATAATAAGGGGAAGGGGGTGCAAGACAAGACTTAAAGGAAAAAAAATCGTGAATAAAAGAAAATTATCCATAAAAACACAACATTCATTCAACATTCGGGCGGGGTGAGAGTAATCCTATCCCCAGGCCTGACGGGATAGCCAGGTCTTCAGGGCTGTGCGGAAGGCCTGGACTGTGGTGAGGGTACGGATCTCCACGGGGAGGGTGTTCCATAATGTCGGAGCTGCAACTGAGAAGGCTCTCCTCCGCGTAGTCGCCAGTCGGCACTGACTGGCGGATGGAATTCGGAGGAGGCCTACTCTGTGCGATCTGATGGGACGCAGGGAGCTAATTGGCAGGAGGCGGTCTCTCAAATAGTCAGATCCACTACCATGGAGCGCTTTATAGGTGGTAAGTAGGACCTTGAAGTGCACCCGACGATCAACAGGTAGCCAGCGCAGCTCACGGAGGATTGGTGTTATATGGGCGTACCGTGGTGCGCCCATAATCACTCGCGCGGCCGCGTTCTGAACTAGCTGAAGTCGTCGGATGCTCTTCAAGGGCAGCCCCATGTAGAGCACATTGCAGTATTCCAGCCTAGAGGTCACAAGGGCTCGAGTGACTGTTGTGAGAGCCTCCCGGTTCAGGTAGGGCCGCAACTGGCGTACCAGGCGAACCTGGGCAAATGCCCCCCTGGTCACAGCCGACAAGTGATGCTCAAAACTCAGCTGTGAATCCAGGAGGACTCCCAAGTTGCGGACCCTGTCTGAGGGGTGTAAATTTTGCCCCCCCAGCCTGATTGTTGGAACATTAGCCAAATTTTTGGGAGGAAAACACAACAGCCACTCGGTCTTTTCCGGGTTGAGTACCAGTTTGTTAGCTCTCATCCAGTCTTTAACAGCCTCAAGGCCCCGGTTCATCACGTCCACCGCTTCATTGAGTTGGCACGGGGCGGACAGATACAACTGCGTATCGTCCGCATATTGATGGTACTTAATCCCGTGCCTCCGAATAATCTCGCCCAGCGGTTTCATGTATATGTTAAATAGTAGGGGGGACAGAACCGAGCCCTGCGGCACCCCATAGGTTAGGGGCCTCGGGGACGATCTCTCCCTCCCCACCAACACCGACTGCGACCTGTCCGAGAGGTAGGAGGAGAACCACTGTAGAACAGTGCCGCCCACCCCCACCTCCCGCAGTCGTCGCAGAAGGATACCATGGTCGATGGTATCGAAAGCCGCTGAGAGGTCGAGGAGAACCAGGATGGACGCGTGGCCTCCATCTCTGGCTCTCCAGAGATCATCGGTCAATGCGACCAAAGCGGTTTCAGTGCTGTAACCGGGCCTGAAGCCAGACTGGAAGGGGTCAAGATAGTTAGCTTCCTCCAAGGTACGCTGAAGCTGTAAGGCCACCACCTTCTCAACAACCTTCCCCAGAAAGGGGAGGTTGGAGACTGGACGATAGTTGTTAAGAACTGCTGGATCCAAAGACGGTTTCTTCAGGAGGGGCCTCACCACCGCCGCCTTAAGCGCGGTGGGGAGGTGTCCCTCCCGAAGAGAGGCGGTAACAACCGCCTGGATCCAGCCTCGTGTCACCTCTCTGCTGTTGGTAGTCAGCCAAGAGGGACACGGGTCCAGTATGCAGGTGGAGGAACTCACAGCTCGCATAGCCTTGTCCACATCCCCAGAGGCAACATCCTGAAACTCAACCCAGAGATGGTCTACCAAGTTATTCCCCTGTGTCCCGGCTGGATCTGCGGGGGTGGAGTCCAGTTCCGATCGAAACCGAGCAACTTTGTCCGCCAAGAACTGACTATATTCCTCAGCCTTACCCTGCAGGGGGTTCCCCGTCTCCCTCCTATTTAGGAGGGAGCGGGTTATCCTAAACAGGGCGGCTGGGCGAGACTCGGCGGACGCTACCAAGGAGGCAATGTGTGATCTTTTGGCGGTTCTCAATGCCCAAATATACTCCTTGGTGCAAGCTGTCAACAGTGCTCGGTTCGATACGGACCTGTCGGACCTCCACTGGTGCTCTAGGCGTCTCCTCCGGCGCTTTATCTCGCGGAGCTCCTCGGTGAACCAAGGGGGTCTCCGCGAGCCGCTGACCCGGAGGGGCCGTAGTGGCGCAATTCGGTCCAGAGACTCCGATGCCGCCGAGTGCCAGGCCGCAGCAATAGTCTCCGCCGAACTGTGGGCGAGAGCGTCTGGAATGACCCCAAGCTCCGTCTGGAACCTAACAGGGTCCATCAGTCGCCTGGGGCGGAACCACCTGGTCGGTTCCTCCTCCCCACGGTGGGGGTTTGGCCTCCGGAAGTCTAACCTCAGTAGGTAGTGGTCTGACCACGACAGGGGAATGGTCTCATTTCCCCTCAGACCAAGATCATAACTCCACTGCTCCGAGAGGAATACGAGGTCGAGTGTATGTCCCGCCAAGTGGGTAGGGCCTCGAATTACCTGGGTCAGGCCCATGGCTGTCATGGAGGCCATGAACTCCTGCGCTCCGTCAGAGTGTTCGCCGAGCGAAGGCAAATTGAAGTCCCCCAGAACCATTAATCTAGGGAACTCAATTGCTAGCTCGGCTATTGACTCGAGGAGCGCAGGGAGGGCCGCTGCAACGCAGTTGGGAGGCAGGTACGTTAGCAGCAAACCCGCTTGACCCTTGAGGTCCAACTTCACTAGTAGGGACTCACACCCGGCAAGCTCCGGAGCAGGGATCCTACGAGGAACTAAAGACTCCCGGACTACAATAGCCACACCGCCACCCCTTCCCTGGGCTCTCGGCTGATGAAGCACCTGAAACCCGTCTGGGCACAGCTCTACGAGGGGGACTCCTCCCTCCGTGCCCAGCCATGTCTCAGTAATACATGCCAGGTCTGCCCCCTCGTCTACAATCAAGTCCCGGACGAGGGGAGCCTTATGAATAACAGACCTGGCATTTAGCGACAGCAGCCTGAGACCAGGGTCCTGATCGCTCACGCCATCTGACCTTGGAGTGGGACTCATAGGGCCGGAAGGAGGGATCTCTGCGATATAGCGAACCCTCCTTCCCCGGTAATGGCCAGCCCTAAAGTCCCCGCCATATCTGCCTCTCCCTGTTATGATCGCAATGCTCCGACTCTCTCCCGTGGGCATAATTCCCCCAACCACCCCAATGGCCCCCGCTTGCCCCGCCAGGTCCTCCGAATCAGGCATACTCAGACACTCACACAAACAGTCCCCACAATATAATTAAAACATAAAAAGAATACAGCAATAATAGTACTAAAAGTGGGTCTTTCATACTAACTCATTCAATTCCACGCACTCAACATACCCGTTCAAAATTGCGCTTCATAGGGCTTTCAGCCCTCTCTAAGCGGTTTACAGAGTCAGCATATCGCCCCCACAGTCTGGGTCATCATTTCACCCACCTCGGAAGGATGGAAGGCTGAGTCAACCTTGAGCCGGTGAGTTTAGAACCGCCGAACTGCAGATAACAGTCAGCTGAAGTGGCCTGCAGTACTGCACCCTAACCACTGTGCCACTTCGGCTCTATAATGAACTTAATTCATCATTTGTTGTCCTGTCTTGTGGAACAACTCTGCCCTATTTTCTCTAGAGGAGCCTCAAATACTTGAAGACAGCTATCACATCTCCCCGCAGCTTTTGTTTTTCCAGACTAAACACGCCAAGCTCCTCCAACTGTTCCATATACATTTTTTCAGGTTGACAACCACTGCCTTACACTGTTGTCTCATTATCAGCTGATGATCAACCAAGACAACATGATTCATTTTGCATATCTGTTACCCAAGATCCTTCCCCCTCACAATCCATATTCATGCCTTTAACAGCAATAGCAATAGCAGTTAGACTTATATACCGCTTCACAGGGCTTTCAGCCCTCTCTAAGCGGTTTACAGAGTCAGCATATCGCCCCCACAGTCTGGGTCCTCGTTTCACCCACCTCGGAAGGATGGAAGGCTGAGTCAACCTCGAGCCTGTGAGATTAGAACCGCTGAACTGCAGATAACAGTCAGCTGAAGTGGCCTGCAGTACTGCACCCTAACCACTGCGCCACCTCGTCTCTTTAATTTTTCCTATCCTAAAAGGATCTTGTGTTTGCCATTATTAAATATAATATTAGTTTTCACTCATGTTCTGGTTCACATTGTCTATACCTCCCTGTGCTATGCTATTCAACTCTTTCTTCCAGAGTGGTATATATTTACCCATAGAGAACAATTGTTTAAAGAATATTTTTAGCTGCAAACCACCCAGAGTCACGTAGAAAGTGAGATGGATGTTGCCTAAATTTGATAGATAAAAATATTAAACGTGTCCAAGTTTGTAGGAAATATATATTTCCCCATTTTCTCTACTGGTATAATATGTAAATTTTAACAAATCTTTTGCTGAAGTCACACATAAAGATCTATCACATTCCCATGGTTTATTAAACTGATCATTCTATCCAAAAAGGATAGAATAGGTTCTTGACAAACCTATGTTGGGATCTAGTATCTATCTAGTATCCTGGTAATCTAGTATCTAATATCAGTGTCAAGCTGATTACTGTGTAATTATTCAAGCCTTAAGAAGAACATTTGCCAGTTTTTTGGCATGATGCTTTTTATACCATGATTTCTCAAAGATAAAGAAAGGGTGTGGGATGACATCTGCAAACTCCTTTAAAATATGGCAAATCATTTTAGGACATAAAAATATGACAGATACAAAGCATTAATCAATATCTCATTAGAAGTTGGTTCATATTTTGAACACTGTTACTGACATTAATATGTGTGAAGCCAAGCATAAAAACTTAGAAATAACTCCGGTAAATAAACATACACAGAGACACTACTGTAGTTGTGTCTTAGGAATGGCATACCTGAAAAATTCAATTAAAAAAAATTGGACTAGTGAGAATTTGTCGCTAAATAATCTAACTACATCAATCCAGTCTACACAGGATTTCGTTTAATATATGCATACATGATAAAGTATAAATCTTCAAAAGAATTAATTTCATTGCAGATAACTATGTATGTTCTAGCATTCTTTTAATAACTCTGAAAAACTGGCTTCTAGCTTTTTCAGAAACAAATTAAAAGATGTTTTATTTTGCAAGCCATTCTATTAAAATCTGCCAAATGCTTACATTGCTTTACTAACTATAATCCGCCTATTCATCCTATTCCTCCAAACCTCGACTGCTTACATGAATAGCCTATTCCTGTTGAAGAAGTGTTTACCGAAGAATACGTAACGGGAGAGGATTATAATTCAAAGCCTAAAAATAATGAGGAAACAGATTATGGAAACAGAGGAGTAGACCACAGCGAAGCTGAAGTTGTGGTAGATGGAGATTTAGGCGAATATGATTTTTATGAATATAAAGAATATGAAGAGAAACCAACCAGTCCTACTAATGAGGAATTTGGGCCTGGCGTTCCCGCAGAGACTGATATCACAGAAACAACTGTAAGTTGGAATATATCTGAGACAGTCTTTAAAGATGAACTAATGCCTAACAGTTTTTTTAAAATGGGTCTCTATATTTTATCATTTCATTAGAGATGGAAAATGGAAAAGGAATATTTACAGGTAGTCCTCACTTAACAACCACAACTGAGGTCTGAATTTTTGGTCATAAGGCATTGCAGTCATTGAGTGGGTCACCGTGGGCCCTGACTTGATTTCACAGCTGCTTTTATGACAATCTTAAGGCAGTCACCACAGTTCTGAAGAGAATTATGTGGTTGTTAAACAAACCACGTGGTGCTTAAGGGAATCTCCATTCTCCAACTGGCGCCTTTGCCCCCCCCAAAAAAAAACTAGGATAATTGTTGCGAATTGTGGTCACATTAACACAGGACACTGCAACGGATTGTAAATATGGGCCAGTTTTCAAGCATGACAAACCTTACTTCAAGGATGGATTGTAAGTAACGTTTTTAAAATCTATTGTAATTTTGAACGGTCCTCACATGGATGAAGTGGTTGTTGAGGACTACCTGTGTATCAGTGGTGGGTTCCAGATCCCGTTGCAACCAGTATGGTTGCCACGGGCTCCAGCGTCCTGCACATGAATGTGCGCAGCGTGAGTGCACATACATCTTACTGTCCAGCGATGCCTTCGCGAGCCTCCGTGATGTTCCAGCTGCTTGGCAGAGCGTTGCACAGGCACTGTATGCGCTGTGCACATGTGCAGAAGAGCCAAAGAACTTAAAGATGTTGCAGCACTGTAACGGAACAGTACCCGGTGCTCCAGACAGGCTCCGGTATGCCCGTACTGGGGCGCACCGCCTGCAACCCACCACTGCTGTGTATACTTCCGTATGTCGGCTGGCGGCTCCCCGGAGGAGAGCCTTCTCTGTGGCTGCCCTGACCCTTTGGAACGAACTACCCCCAGAAATCCGGACCTCACCCACTCTCATGGCCTTCAGAAAAGCTGTCAAGACCTGGCTATTCCGGCAGGCCTGGGGCTGTTCGCCTCATTGTTGAGGTCCAGCCCCGATTGAAATGAATGGATTTCTGTCGTTTTAACATCTCTTATTTTATTTTTACTTTCTTTTATTTTCCTTCTCTTCCCTTCTGTAAGCCGCCCGGAGTCCTTCGGGATTGGGCGGCCTATAAATGAAATCAAACTTACAAACTTACATAAAAATGACTTGGCAAAAAAAATCAATTCCCTCCCCCCCCAAAAAAAAACCCTATTATGAATATAGAACTCTGAATTTGGGAGTTCTCACCCACATCACATGTTGTGCTGTGTTGCCTTGTGATCACCATTTATAACCTTCCCACCTGGCTTCCCACAAACAAAGTCAGTGGGGAAGCCAGATTCGCTTAATGACGGCATAAGTCACATATACAACTGCAATGATTTGCTTAACAGCTGCGCCAAAAATAAAAGGTCACAAAATGGAGCGCAATTCACTTAACAATGGCCTTGCTTATCGATGGAAATGCTGGGCTCAGTTGTGCACAAATGGCTGAATATAGAATTTGTATTTACAAAACCATTTGTGTTTATGACTGCTTAATTCCTATAACTCCTTCAGTAAATAAACTTAAGCCTCTGTGCGTGTGTGTGTCTCTCTCTGTGTGTGTGTGTGTGTGTGTGTGTGTGTGTATGTGTGTGTGCCAGTGGTGGGTTTCAAAAATTGTTCGAACCTACTCTGTGGGTGTGGCCTCCTTTGTGGGAGTGGCTTGCCGCCCATGTGACCAGATGGGAGTGGCTTGCCGCCCATGTGACCGGATATGAAGATGCCGACGACACTTGTCAGAACCACCTTAAATCACCTCACACACAGCACTGGCATGCATAAGAATATGATGTAAACTTGTTTTTTAAAAGGCATCTTTGGTTTGCGTTAAAACAACTTCAACACATGCAATGTTCTGATTGCCCCACAAACACAGTAGTCATCCTTACCTTTCACAGAGGCACTGAGTTTTATAAATATGAGCATGATAGTGTAGAATAATCATATCCAAGGACCAGTGGTGGTTTTCAAAATTTTGGGGAACCTCTTCTGTAGGTGTGGCCTGCTTTCCGGGTCCACTGGTGGAACCTCTTCTAACCGGTTCGGTAGATTTGATGAACCGGTTCTACCGAAGAGGTGCGAACTGGTAAGAACCCACCTCTGGTGTGTGTGTGTGTGTGTCTGTGTGTGTGTGCACACCCCTCCCCCAAAAATAACCCACAGCCTGCCACAAACATTTTTGAATCTATGGAACAAAAAATGTTAAGTCACAAACTGAAAATCACGGATTTAACCCTTAGAAAAGTAGTTTTCGGGATTCTTTTTTAAGGAGAAAACATTGTTATCATAAGAGACCTTTGTAATGCAGACTGCACACCACCGTTAATATTACTATGAAGGAAGTAATACGACATAGAAAGGGACAGCATTCAATGGATGTTTACATCAGAGCTGTTGATTTGGATGGATTCTGCTAAGCTATTTTGTTTATCAGTTTGTTAATATGGGGAAACTACTTTGTTGATCAACAGTAAATCACACGCTTTATATGAAGATACTCAGAGTTCTGTCCTAGGCAACTCCAGGTAGGATTGAGTTTCTGTCAGTGCAGTTAAGGCTGGATAGAAGCTTGTATTGATATAAAGCAGCATATTAATCTCCCATGGAATTTATGGAACTCACTTGCAGATTAAGAACAGATCAAAACGTTCAGGTTTATGGCATGCTTTCATTTTCAGTTTTGTGAAGATCTAATGAAAGACCAATATATTCTAAGACTCTCAGAAAGTTCTCAGAAACAAGGGGTTTAAGTCTTGTTAAATATTATGGTTCTTTGCACAGTCAGCCAGATGATCAGACTGAATTTGGCATTTTTGACTACCCATCAAACCCTTTCTAAGGACCTGTTGTTGTTGTTATTGTTGTTGTTATTACCTATATCCTTATATATTTGTGCATTGATTTGGTAGCTGAATGGCCATCATGGATATGGAGAAAAAGGACAGAAAGGAGAAGCAGCTGTCATTGAACCAGTGAGTATGCTATTTTATATATTAGGTATAATACATATATAAAAAATGATAATAAAAATTATATACTGTATGAAATAAATATACAGGCAAATATAACAACTAGAACATATGAGGTGCAATTAAAAATATAGCAGTGTGAATAAAATCAGAAAAAAACAGAATAACGAAGTGACATTTGTAAATCCATAAAATGGATAAAAGTAAATCCATAAAATGTCAATACAACAGTAGTTCAATTTTAATGCATGATTAAATTTAGACATATTAACCATTTATAACTCCTCAGTTTTTATACAACATGTGACTTCATCACAACAATATTTATATACTATGCTTAGATTCTTAATATGCTATTATGTAGGTATCCGATTCTCGTTTTGGACCTGGATGTGTCTCTCTTCATTTCCTTTTGAGATTTTTTTTTCTTTTCCCTGAAAGTTTTAGTTAGATGTTTAAAATAAACCCAATCTAACATTCCCAGTGCTCTTCCTCCTCTGTGTACCAAAGCAAACTTTTTTGCAAAAGAAGATTGAGCAGAATTGCCTGATTGACATCAGATTTTGAATCAGTGGGTTTGTCTTTAACGCTTGGATCTCCATTGCTGAATTATTTTAAGGCATGTTAAAGAATACCACTTCACCTAGGAAGCCTTGGAGGCTCCATTTCCCCCCCACACACACACACACAAACACTGCCATAAATGGGCATTTCACGCTTCCAAGATGTTGCAAGCATCTCAGCTGTTTATTGTTGTATTACCTGTTCAAAGATAAGTCTGGGAAAAGGAGGAAGTACCAGCAGAGACACTTGATTATTATTCTGAATCATCTCTTTGTGGGAATGAGTTTTTATAAGAGTAGATCATAAATGCTGTACTTTTCTGATCTGGGGGAGTTTTCTTCCAATTTGTGGCTGTTTCTCAATTTTAAAATGTTCCTTTCCATCTTTTGTCAAAATCACCACTTCTGGCAATAAGTTATTTTCACTATCTCCTTTAGAAGGAGCGTGGTAATAAGATATTGCTGCTAGTCTAGATGATGGCAGAATATAAATATATATCATCCAAAATTGAATCCACAGCAATAATAGAGAAACTTTGGTTTTTTTAAAAAAGTACTCCAATGGATGTCTGTCTCCCCAGATTACTGTTAAACCTTTTATCTATGGCACATGCTAGATCAGGGATAGCCAATGATGGGACCTTTATGACTAGTGGACTTCAACTCCCAGAATTTCTCAGCCAGCATGATTGAGCAGGGCTGGCTGTGGAATTCTGGGAATTGAAGGCCACAAGTCATAAAATGGCCATTGATCCGCATTCCTGCGCTAGATCCTTCCTTCTCTAAAAGCCTGAGGAAACAAAGCAAACAGCATCTTAATAAACCAGTAAAACTATGAAGAGATTCCGAAGCATCATAAAGTATTACTAAAGAAAAAAGGCATCTGGTTTTTATTTAACTTCTATAATATTTGTGTCAGTGGCGGGATTCAAATAATTTAACAACCGGTTCTCTGCCCTAATGATTATCTGGGTAGGTGGGGCTTGGTGGTCATGTGACTGGGTGGGCGTGGCTAACTCAAGGTCACTCAAGTCGATGGACGCTTCACATTAGCTGTTACAATGTCATAAGGGTTAACCAGAGAGGAAAAAGGGACAGAAAGACAAAAGGAAGGAGAGAGAGAGAGAGAGAGAGAGAGAGAGAGAGAGAGAGAGAGAGAGAGAGAGAGAAAACACATGGCCAGCAAGCCACTCCCACCAGGTCACATGGACACAAGCCACTCCCACAAAGGAGGCCACACCCACAGAGTAGGCTCAAAAAATTTTTTGAAACCCACCACTGCTTGGGAACCATATAATTAAAAAATATATGGAGCATGTGAGGCTACTTGGCAGGCTTGTAACAAAGGGTAAACTTAATATGGGGGATGATTTTCATGGATATTTTTATCTACACTGAGAACTAATTTCCTTTTAGGGTCTTTTTTTAAATCTAAAGGCAGCAGGACATTCAGAAACCACTCCATGAAGTAGGATTAGAGAGATCTTTTAATCACGGTGTAATTCAGATTGCCTAGGATTACTTAAGAGGTCAGTTATGGGAGCTCTGCAATTATGCTGTCTCACCTGTATTTATTCTTTGAACCACAGCCACAGAGAATGTAGATAATTCTGAAGTTGCCTTTGAGTGTAATACTGTGAGTTGGCTAGAATCACTTAAATCAGAGTCTCAAATCATTTTTTTTTTCATTTTGGTTCATTTAGGACAACAAATCCCAGACTTCTGATTCAACATGTCTAGATGTTTTCTGAGAATTTGGGGGCATTGAAGTTGCAATTCACCTGGAATAAACTGAGAAAGACCGGTCTTAATAGGAAAATAAATAATAATCCCTATTTAAGAGCAGAAAATTGGCACCAAATCAATAGCATATGGGGGAATATAGAGTAGCAGAGAGCTATCAACATATATAACATGTGCAACATTGGCAGGGAATTCAATGATGAATTTGGAACTACTGAAATAGACTGAAGCTTTCAACGGTGAATAAATCTATTTCATGGTTATGGATTTGGACAATAAAAGCCTGATCTGGACCCACCACAGGGGAAAAAAGGTTAACAGAGACCTATATATCTGAGGGGTTGGATACCTGTAACTCTGTTCAATGACACTTATGTTTTCCTTCCTTTTTGGAAAAAGGGTTTTAAAAAACCTTTTCAGAGGTCCCCCTTTTTAATAGTGTGTGTTTTGGAACTTGTGGGCATGTGGAGATAATGAGACTTCAGGAAGTTCTTCCGTAGACTTCTGAGCAGATTGCTGAAGTTTTGTGTTGAATTCCATCTGGTATTTTTATTTTGTTGTGTGATTGATACTGAACTCCTTTAGTTATTCTTAATTAATCAATTAATCATTCTTCATTTAACCATTTTCAATCATAATTATGGTATTTATTAAGCTTTGGAGGACTTAATGAATCTGTTTTTTATGTTTCTTCAAACTATTCTCAATAGGAGGGAATGGAATAGCTTCTGGCATCATCTTTTGATGGCCCAGTCCTTATTCCTCAGTTGTTGTAAGCTTTATTTTTTCAACCCAGTTAAGAGAGTTTTTAGGGTATCCTATTGACCCTAGGTGGAAAAACCAAAGGGTTGCAGGCCAGTTGGTCTCCAGCAAACTAAGTTGTGGCAGCTGCACACAACTCTGACAAAGTAGGCATAACTCGGATGAAGCCCGGCCAGGTGAAATGTTATATAGAAACAGTGGTGGGTTTCAAAAATTGTTCGAACCTACTCTGTGGATGTGGCCTCCTTGGTGGGAGTGGCTTGCTGCCCATGTGACCGGATGGGAGTGGCTTACCGCCCGTGTGACCAGATATGAAGATGCTGATGACACTTGTCAGGACCACCTTAAATTACCTCACACACAGCACTGGCATGCATAAGAATATGATGTAAACTTGTTTTCTAAAAGGCATCTTTGGTTTGCGTTAAAACAACTTCAACACACGCAATGTTCTGATTGCACCACAAACGCAGTAGTCATCCTTACCTTTCACAGAGGCACTGAGTTTTATGAATATGAGCATGATAGTGTAGAATAATCATATCCAAGGACCAGTGGTGGGTTTCAAAAATGTTTGGAGCCTCTTCTGTAGGTGTGGCCTGCTTTCCGGGTCCACTGGTGGAACCTCTTCTAACCGGTTCGGTAGATTTGACGAACCGGTTCTACTGAATAGGTGGGAACTGGTAGGAACCCACCTCTGTATAGAAACCTTAAGAAGCCTAATCTACCTTCTCTAGATCACTGATTATTACAAAGTTTAAACAGGGAGGGAGGGGAATGCAGCTGAAAAAGTTTTGCAAATTATGGTTCATTTTATGCCATTCACACTTGATGGAATAAATGCTACCTATTTGACATTTGTGCATTAAATACATAATGTACAATGCATTTCTCACCTTCCTTAGGGAATGCTGATTGAAGGACCTCCAGGACCTCCAGGACCACCTGTACGTATATGCTTTCTGTTCTGACCCCCTTCTCTGTCCAGTAATGAAAGCCGAGACACACTTAATGAGAATGTCCTTTAATAGCAAGACCAGACTCTCAGTGGCTGAAAGCCAAATAAACAAACAGATAAGGACCTTGGCATCAAAGCCGACAAACCTTGGCAGCAATTTAGACAAACTCTGGCAGCAATCCAGCTTGCCAAGTTAGTTTCTCTTTAGTCAAAGTGTTGACTTCTGCAAGAAGGGCGTGGCACAAGCAGTCTTTTTTATAGTCTGGAGAGGAGCCTAATGACCATCAACTGAGTGTAATTACCTTCTGTAATTACGTAGTTGTTCTTGACGCCAAGTAGCTCTTCGATGGCATGCATCCCAGAACAACTCACTGTTGGTTTCTGGATCACTCTCCCTTGTCTCCTCCCCACTGATCCAAGGCTCAGGTGCCACCTGGTGGCCAACCAGCCTCTCTGCGCCCTGCTCGGAGTCGGAACCCTGTCCAGGGTCCTCCACATCCTCCAGGGCCGACTCAGAGGGCCCTTCGCTGTCAGAGTCTGGTGGCAGCTCCAATGGCTCCTGCTGGGCCACAACAGTTTTCTAAATATAATTTGAATAAAATTATTGATACTATTAATAAAGATAGTTGCATCACTACTTCGGGTCTCATATGTATATAACCAAAATTTTCATTGAGTACAGATTGTTCCATCTGGAAATGGTGTTGTTTACCTAACTGTGTGTTTTTGTTTCTGCTGGGCCACCATTACTAGCTCGCATATTCTGCCGTTCTTGATCAAAATTGCTCTTAATCATTGTCATAAAAAAATATTTAAGATAGTTAATATACATATTATGTTTATTTATAGGGTCTTTCGGGCCCCTCTGGTATGCAAGGCCCCATTGGTCCTCCTGGTGACCCCGGCGATAGGGTAAGTCTCCATGGGTTGTAAATGAGCATCCCAAGTGTGCCAGATCGAATGGCTGGGAATGTAAACAATTCTTAAGAATGCACAACATTTTTTTTTAAATTTCTTATTGTAGCTTAAGAGGGACACGGTGGCTCAGTGGCTAAGAACTGAGCTTGTCGATCAGAAAGGTCAGCAGTTCAGTGGTTCGAATCCCTAGTGCCACGTAATGGAGTGAGCTCCCATTACTTGCTCCAGCTTCTGCCAACCTTGCAGATTGAAACATGTAAAAATGCAAGTAGAAAAATAGGAACCACCTTTGGTAGGAAGGTAACAGTGCTCCGTGGGCCTTTGGCATTTAGTCTTGTCGACCACATGACCACGGAGATGTCTTCAGACAGCGCTGGCTCTTTGGCTTTGGAGATGAGCACCACCCCCTAGAGTGGGGAACGACTAGCACGTATGTGCGGAGGGAACCTTTACTTTTTACTGTAACTTAAAGGAATTCTGTCCTGTTTTGCAAAACCATTATATAAATAAAATGCTTTCATTCTGATTATGAATTCAGGTTGATCCATTTCAGGTCAAATTTGTCAGTCCTCCAATGAGAAATAATGAGATTTTTAGAGGTTCTCCAGGATAGGGTTAGATCCTTTTTGTCGCTTTGCAGATAGAACATGCAGGGCCTTGGGTCTAAATTAGTAGCAGTAGCAGTAGCAGTTAGACTATATACCGCTTCATAGGGCTTTCAGCCCTCTCTAAGTGGTTTACAGAGTCAGCATATTGCCCCCAACAACAATCCGGGTCCTCATTTTACCCACCTCGGAAGGATGGAAGGCTGAGTCAACCCTGAGCCGGTGAGATTTGAACAGCCGAACTGCAGAACTGCAGTCAGCTGAAGTAGCCTGCAGTGCTGCATTTAACCACTGCGTCACCTCGGCTCTATAAATTTTACCCCCTAAAGGTCATCTCATAGAGTTGGTTGTAGAGTTGGGACATCCTGAAGGCTTCGGATCCCCCAGTTCTCCCGAAAACAAGTCCACATTACTGAATATGTTCAGAGTGACTGAATATAAAGGAAAAAAAATGTTTTTTATCCGTGGTGCAAATGAAAGTCGGAAGATAATCTCCATTATCTAGCTTTAATGGATTGCCCAAATCAGATCAGTAGTTGTCTCTTGTTATTTCTGGGTGACTTTTAGTGATAACAGGTGGATGAACTGGAAATCTAGCTAGCTTTCCCTTTCTGTTTGTTTTGCTTGCTCTTACATCTGAAGGATATCTGTTCACATATCGCGAGATAAGAGCTATCTATGGCCTTGTTATTAGTTTTCTGGTACGGCAGATTAGTACAGGTTAATCCGTTTGCCCTTCCTGATTTCCCACTTAATCTTTAAATATTAACCACAAATATTTTTAGCACGGTAAGTCTGCGCTAGTCTTGTTCCCATCATGTCCCCTTTTCTGCTTTGTCCTCTGTGTGCTGAAATTGTATTGCAGCATTTTGAGATTCCCAATACATGATGATATATTAAGGGCAGGATTGCATAGACCTTTGGATATTATCGGCATAAAACCACATGTGCAAGTAATGATATTTCTGCAACAACCCACCAATTTATCAAATGTAAAATTGGACTGAAAGGACAAGATCAAAAGCAAGGCAACCATTAGCTTCGGCAACAAACCATTAGAGTACAATCTGAGAAAACAATACTTTATTAACTTATGATGCCTAGACATTTAGAAAGTTTCTGGAGTCTGCCTACAACTTTTTCAGATAAAGAAGTGATAAGCTCCAGGACAGTGTTTCTCAACCTTGGTAACTTGAAGATGTCCGGACTTCAACTCCCAGAATTCCCCAGCCAGCGAATGCTGGCTGGGGAATTCTGGGAGTTGAAGTCCAGACATCTTCAAGTTGCCAAGGTTGAGAAACACTGCTCTAGGATATCTTATCCTAGATATTGAAGGAGCACAGGAGATAAATCATTGCTAATCTCACCCTTGCCACGCTGTTTCACACCGTAATTTTGTATTCTGAATGTGTCTCCAGGAGTTGTATATTCATACTTATGTATGTACTTGATGCTTATTCTCGCAAAGAAGATCGTAGCTGAGTTTATTTCCCCCTCAAAACTCTGTATTGTGTACAGGCAGTCCTTGACTTACAACAGTTCACCTATTGAGTGTTTGAAGTTACAATGGCACTGAAACAAGTGACTTACAACCCTTTTCCACACCTACAACCGTGGCAGCATCCCTAGGGTTACGTAATTTACATTTGGGTGCTTAACAACTGACTCACATTTATGACGGTTGCAGGGTCCAGGGGTCATGTGGTTACCTTTTGTAACCTTCTGATGAGTAGAACCAGATTCACTTAACAGCTGTGTTACTAATTTGTTCTGTCCCCGCTTCCTCGCTCGATAACAGACGACAGGCAAACAACTTAAAAGGAACTCTCTTTATCAGTTCTCGGCTCAGACAGGCTGCGAGCCCAAAAATAACATAAATAAAGTCTCTAACGAGATAACAGAATACCAAACAAAAACTCTTACAAGCAATGCACTTCTCCAAGTGTATCTTACATAAACCACGACCGATGATCCATCAATGTTGAACGAACCAAGGAACGTTGACTCCTGCAACCAGGGCGTGGCACCATCCGTCCTTTTATCCCCAGAACACGCCACTAACGAGCCCCAGCTGCATTGGTCATCTTGCATCCTGAAAAGACTCACAGAAGACATCTGCTGAGTCACAACACTGATTTAACAACTGCAGTGATTCACTTAACAAATGTGGCAGGAAATGTCAGAAAAGGGGACAAAACTCACTTTACAAATTTCTCACTTAGCAACATAAATTTTGGGGTCAGTTGTGGTCGCAAGTTGAGGGCTACCTGTAGTTTGATTGTAACAATGTTTTGTGCAGTGCCAATGAAATACATTTAGGATATAAGCAACTGAAGTGATTAGGGAAGCTTTGATTAATGTATGTGTGAGTATAATCTGATTTTTAATCTGTACTCTGGCATATGCCTGCAATGCTGTCTTAATAATTCAAGGAATTAAAAAGTATCCTCAGGACATAGGCATTTTAACATCACCTTCATGAACGTTAAAGAAAGACTAGTCAGCTGTTTGCAATAATGATTTGCCAACTTCTTATAGGAAGCTCTTCATAATTGCTTTGAGATGTTTTGCTCTTAAGCATATGCGTGCTTTATTCTTGTGGCTCATAACTATTGAGAAATCTATTAACATCCATTTTTACATAAAGATGTAAGAATGCCCGAATGTAAACATTCTTAATTTGCATTTCCTGGACCCAGATTTGAACTGGAACACACATTAATAAATTTTGGCTTATATTTCACAACTTTAAAACCAAGCAAAAACCTATTTCAAAGAAGGAAACACTAGAAATGCATACACAGTATTAGAACAAGATGTAGACAAAAAACATGCTTCTATGTGGGAAAGCACTCACAAAACATACATGTTCCTGGAATCCACATATGAAATGAAGTGGAAAATGGAGACAGCGATGTGTTTATTAAAAGACACAAAAGTATGTATACACTATTCTGGAAATTTTAATTAAAGAACTATAGAAATGAGATGAAATGAACGTAAGATTGGATTTCAAGCATTCTACTTTTCAATTTGCAACTGCAGTAATTAAACATGCTCTAAGATGTTTCTAATTTCCCGAATCTCCTTTTTAGGGTCCACCAGGACGTTCTGGTCTTCCAGGGGCTGATGGCTTACCTGGACCCCCAGGTACCATGTTAATGTTACCAGTAAGTCTTACTTTGTTTACAAAGGTTACATTTTCAAGGGACAAATAAGAATTTCAATGCAGTATGATTAACTATTAATATTTCTGTTAATAGATCTTCTAGGGCAGTATTTCTCAACCTTGGCGACTTTAAGTCCTGTGGACTTCAACTCCCAGAATTCCCCAGACAGCTGCTGGCTAGGGGATTCTGGGAGTTGAAGTCCACAGGACTTAAAGTCGCCAAGGTTGAGAAACACTGCTATAGAGACTAGTCTTCTAACAATTCCAGAAAACTAAACACATTATGGAATTAAATCCATGATATAATATTCTAGGGATCTCTGTTCTCTGTTTTTTGCGTGCATATTTATAAAAAAATTAAGTATGTTGAGTTTGTGCTTTATAGTCAAGGGTGTATTTATGATGATAGTGTTAAAATTCCCAGGATTGAACCAAATTCCAGTTGAACTTTTAGATAGGCCTATTTTGGGTTGGCATCTTCTAAAACTCTACAGTGATGGAGGAGAGGAAATTGATATTTCTTAGGCCTACATCCTTATCGAGAGGGACTTCAATGTGAAAAATGACCTGGGGTTGCTGGATCTCTAATTAAAAGCACCAAAGATGGCAAGCTACAGTTTCCAGTAACATTTGCATTGAAAACATCCCCTTGATCATTTTTAAGGCAGAACTTTAGATTAAACAGCAAGGCAAAGAATTGCTGAGGCTGCAGTGCTTCAGTAATTGTCATCAAAATCATGGGTAGCTTTAGATCTTGGAATGACGTCATTTTAAAATGATTTAAATCTTATCGAAACAGCGAGATGAGCAGTATATAAATATAATGATAAACAAATAACATTTTGACCAAATTATTTTATTGAAGGTTAACCCGTTTTGAATGGGAGATCCCTTTGCCACCAGGAGGAATTGTTTTTTTTAAAAAATAATAATTAATTTTGTTTAGCAATAGCAATAGCAATAGCAGTTAGACTTATATACCGCTTCATAGGGCTTTCAGCCCTCTCTAAGCGGTTTACAGAGTCAGCATATTGCCCACAACAACAATCCGGGTCCTCATTTTACCCACCTCGGAAGGATGGAAGGCTGAGTCAACCCTGAGCCGGTGAGATTAGAACAGCCGAACTGCAGAACTGCAGTCAGCTGAAGTAGCCTGCAGTGCTGCATTTAACCACTGCGCCACCTCGGTTTAATAATAAATAAAATATGTGATAAATATGCAACCTAAAAACTACTCAAATAAAACCTCCTTACATCAAAGGAAGGTTTTTAAAGATTTTAATTAAAAAATATTTCATTCATGAATGGAGATAAATGAATAGAGATTAATTCTGAATTTTTCCTTTTGATTTTCTTCTGCACAGTTCCGCTTTAGTGGGGGTGGTGAGAAGGGCCCAGCAATCTCGCCTCAGGAGGCTCAAGCGCAAGCTATTCTTCAGCAAGCCAGGGTAAGTTGGGGTACAGTTCAAAGCGAAGCTGGAAAACCTGATTCCTCCCACCCACCCCTTTTCAAGGGCTCTGTTTCTCAGATGGAGACATGCTGTGATCTGCCTTCGGATATGAGTTGAACCAGAACTGCAAACGAGTAGAGCTACGGCAGACGTGATTAGATGTGGAAACTCCACTGAGATCTGCTCTATGGCCTTTCCTGGTCCTGCTGAATTGGTGGGAAAATGTCAGCGCCATTAAGCCCCATAATTCAGACAAGGACCAATTCCACAAAGATTGGCTATCATGCAGGTTGCAGTAGATGACCAGGCTTAGCCTGAGGGAAGGGGCCAAACCTGTCACAAGTCACGAGTCTTTGTGCACCTGCAAGAGATCGGAGTCCAGCCCACCTTGAATGCCTCTCTTATCTCCCATGCACTCCCTTTGATCAGTAGTTGGTTAGATACTTGTAGAGAGCTTAAGCTTGCAAGAAATATTTATTCTCATTTGAATTGCCTGAATCTCCAGATTTCCTTGGCAATTGACATAGATAGTCCTTGACTTATAACCGGTAGCTTGGCCGCCATTCGAAAGTATAATAGCAATAGCAATAGCAGTTAGACTTATACACCGCTTCATAGGGCTTTCTGACCTCTCTAAGCGGTTTACAGAGTCAGCATATCGCCCCCACAGTCTGGGTCCTCATTTCACCCACCTCGGAAGAATGGAAGGCTGAGTCAACCTTGAGCCGGTGAGATTAGAACCGCTGAAGTGCAGATAACAGTCAGCTGAAGTGGCCTGCAGTACTGCACCCTAACCACTGCGCCACCTCGGCTCCTAATGGACCTATCAAAGACAAGTTCTTACAACCCGGATTCAAAATTCTGAAAATCAGTTCTCCCCGCCACAGTCACCTGGCTGTACTTCAGATGCTTGGCAATTGAGCCACATTTACAGCTGTTTGCAGCATCCTGTGGCCATGTTTTATAATGGTTTTGTCAAAAAAAAACAAAACCCCATCCTTTAATTCCAGTTTTTTGGCAAAACCAATCCATAGTTAGCCATGGGTTCCCCTTAAGACTGCAACGTGTTCTTATCTACCTCAACAAAGATTGTGAAATCAGGTTGGTCACATGAATGGCACAATTTATAACCACCCTACTTTATGACTGTGATGAGCAGACCCCATTACGGTTATAATTCGAATCTTTGCAAGTCTGGTTATGCTGTTTCTTGTTCTTATAGTTCAGTGAATTAGGGAGATGTCTGAATGAATCACATCCATGTGTTATCTGAACACTCTAGACTTAAAAACTGCTTTAGCCCCTTTAGCCTAGATAATAGCACTTACATATCTCAGTCAAGTTATCTTCCTTACTCTCTACAGGGAACAAAACAAGAACATTTATGCATTGAGCATTATTTGAACATATGAAAATGTTTTGCCCTTGCTTTCTTTTTTAGGTGTGTGTGTGTGTGTGTGTGTGTGTGTTTGTGTGTGTGTGTGTGTGTGTGTCTCCTTTTCAGGAACATATACTAGCACTTTTTAAATATTTTTTTTCCCTTGGCCATATGATCAAACTAGACCTCTTTAACGGGGTTCTGTGAAGGTTCAAGGAAGAAAAACTCACACTTTTTCCCGACTTCTTGGGAAGAAGGATGAGATAATAGGTGTGTTTATCTTACTCCGTTTTGCATAAGGGACACTGCTTTCCATTTTTTTGTAAAATCCAAGAGCTACTAAAATTAACTTTTGGGGTTTTATCTCTTATCATGCCAGAGTCATGACGTACCGTGATCTCTCCTCATAAAATGTAGCAAGGCTAAACAATGTTTGCATAATTAAATAGTTAATTATCAATGGCTACTGTCCTATTGGTTGGAGGTAAAGCGTAGTTTAGCAAGTTAAATGTTTATTTTTTGTTTACATTACAGATTGCAATGAGAGGCCCCCCTGGTCCAATGGGACTTACTGGAAGACCCGGTCCTGTGGTAATGCAAAACAATTGTTATCCAAAGTTTGTTTGTTTATTTATTTATTTATTTATTTATTTATTTATTTATTTATTTATTTATTTATTTATTTATTTATTTATTTATTTATTTGTCTTGTATGCCGCCCACTCCCGGAGGACTCCGGGCGGCTCACAAAAGACAAGGGAAAGGGGGGAAACGAGACAAAGACAACATATTAAAAACAAGACCGCAACATTCACAATTTCTGTGGAGGTAGATGTTTCTCAGCTCCCCCCAGCCTGCTGGAACAGCCAGGACTTGGTGGCTTTGTGGAAGGCTGGGAGGGTAGTAAGGGTAGGGATCTCAACAGGGAGCTCGTTCCAGAGGGCCGGAGCTGCAACAGAGAAGGCTCTCCCCCGGGGAGTCGCCAGCCGACATTGGCTGGCAGATGGAATCCGGAGGAGACCTAACCTGTGTGATCTAATTGGTCTGAGAGAGGTAATCGGCAGGAGGCGGTCTCTCTCAGTTGTGATTCATAAATGATTTACCTTCGTTGCAGTGCCATTCAATTGGCTGGGATTTTAATAAGAGAGATTTATTAGTCTGTTTGTCTAGGAACGGTCCCTAGCATTAAGTTTGAGGGACAGGCAACCTTTTAGAAGCAAGGAAACACACTCTGAAAGAAAATTAGGAAGCAATTGACTGCAGAGGGGGATATAATCGTGCAACAACATTGCATGAGTGAATGGAGCTAGGATTTTCAATCATGCATGGGTTGGTTTTGTGTTTTGCTTTAAAAAAAAATATATTATTGGCTGTTCTGATGGTTTATATGTCCCTTATATTTGCCCTCCGCTGAAATTTGTTTGGAAATCACTCTTCTGTTGTTCAGCGTTTTGCCAAATGAAGTTGGGGAGCCTAACTTATGGGGATTTTGAAATTATGTGACAGACATTTATACAGTCTCTGAGCTGCTCAGCCTTATATTAAGCAGAATGAAATTTCTGCCTGAGGCAACAGATGCTAAGAAGTTGCCAAATACTAAAAAGACACAAAACTGGACATTTCTGCATACTCCTAAATTAACCTCCATCCCCAGGTTTCAATAAAGGGTGTGGTCTTCTAATCTAGGCTAAAATGAGGTTCAGCTGCAAGAATAGGGTGTTTCCATATGGTCTTTTACTGAAATCCAATATACCTTGGCCTGGACACAGTCTCTCTTCATAAAATTAAATATATATATTTTTCATTTGATGGTTAACATATTTCTCAATGCGTTGATTTGTCCCCTTGGAATTTGTACCATTTCTGCACTTTTTGAACGGTTAATGTCCTCCACTTTTGTCTTATTTATATCGGAGAAAAAATAATTTAGAACTTTATATCCTATTACAAAATAAGAGGTTCCCCCTCCCTTCGTTATTTAACTTTGTTTAAATAACAGGATTTAATGAGGAGAATACTGGAGATTCTAGTTTTAGCCTGAAGTTTAAAATGACATTCTGTTTAAAACAGAATGTCCCAGTTGTCTAGTTTGGAAAACAAGCAGAGCAAAAATTGCAGACCTCTATATTACAGACTCACTGGATGGAGATTTGACATTTGCCAGCATTTTAAATGTTTAAATGACAAAAGCAGAACACTAGCTCTGCAGTTGTTAAATTACCTGGGCAATTTTCTTCTAATGATGGCTTCCTCTTTTACAGAAAGGGATACTCTGCTGACAGAGATAATCAAAATGATTCATTTAAATGCTGCCGTTAAGCAGTTGCTATCGCTTTCCAAGCTATCCAAGTGTATTTACAACAATATAAAATGATACCTATTACAACCAAGATTACAGACTTTGCATAAACCTAGTAGTCTCCAGAGGGACCTCAGTAATTACACTGAGGTAGAAAAACACTTAGACATAAAGGTCAAGAGGAAGTATGCCATTCAGAATGAAAGGATATATTTAGTTCCTAATGTAGTGTGCTGTTTCCCTGATTTGCAAAAGCAGGTTAGCCAGCACAGTCATCCTCTGAGAGCTCCTTGGAAGAAAAAAATGATAGCTGTTCTCCGTGACCCATCAAAACCGCGGTCCACAAAAGCGCCATCGACGAAAGTGCGCATTTGACGTCATCACAGCGCGACGAAAAAAATTAAAAATTGAAATAAAATTAAAATTAAAGCAAGCCGATTCACATAAAGGTAAGGGTTAGGTTTAGGGTTAGGTTTAGGGTTAGGTTAAGGGTTAGGGTTAGGTTTAGAGCGTTAGGGTTACGTTTAGCGTTAGGTTAAGGGTTAGCGTTAGGTTTAGCGTTAGGTTAAGGGTTAGGTTTAGGGTTAGATTTAGGGTTAGGTTAAGGGTTAGGTTTAGGGTTCGGTTTAGGGTTAGGTTTGGGGGGGTTAGGGTAAGGTTTTCGCTTTATTTTTACATTTTTCGATCACAGCGCAATGTTTTCGTCACGCTGTGATGACGTCAAATGCGCGCTTTCGTTGACCGCGATTTTGTCGTCCGCGGTTTTGTGGTGTAACCGCTGTTCTCTAGCCCAGACACCTTTACATGTTCTGGACTGTCCCAGTTGCCATAATTCCCAAAGGCCATGTTAACTGGTGATTAGATGGCTGATGTCCAACATCAGACTTCAGGGATGTGCTGCTGAAAATACACTGTAAACACGAACTGTTTCTGTCAGCTGTGCAGGTGGAATGATAAGTACAATGAAAACCTGACTCCATTGGGCAGGGCTTGGCTATGTATAGTTGAGGAAAAAGTTATATTATTTCTATTTAACAACAACAACAACAACAACAACAACAACGGCTTTTAAAAAAATATACTTTTTTATTTTCCATTTTCATAACATACAATCACATGTATACTATTACATAGCCAATATCCTATTGTATTAAGTAGTAATTACATCAGTTCCTCTTGTCATCAACGCCCAGAAAGATAAAAACCCAATTATTGGCTCTTCTGCTCTCCATACACCTCTTTCTTCTACCTCTCTCCTACCTCCTTTCTTCCCTCCATCATCCTTTTCTACTCTACTTCCCCTTCCTTTCTCCTTCTCCTCTCTCTTCATTCCACTCCTCCTTATCCTCCTCATCTTCCCCCCTTACCCTCTCTCCTATCCCTCTCTTCCTATCTTTCTTCTCTCCTCTGTTTCCCACTCTTCCTCTTATTGGTGTATTTCAGCTTCTGAGCAAACTCCATTCTATGTTGATGGTATTTATGCTTCCATATCAATATACTTAACATATCTTAGTTTAAAAAATAATAATAAGAGAAGACAGAACAACAACAAAGGTTTTGTTATAACATCAAACAGTGCTGCAGGTGCCTCAAAGCAATACAAGTAATTTGACAACTCAGTAGTGGGAATTGCATTTGAACATGTATTTCAGTTTTCTTGATAAAAAATAAGTCAAATCTTCTTTTTTTTTGGTCCATAAAAACAAGCCCACCTCTAAATATTTTTTACCATTCCCTCACTGCAAAAATTAACATATAATTGCAGACTACAGTTGCAAACTTGTGAAGAAGAGAAAGCTTTGTAAAAGTAGTGACATCTCTGACAGCAGTGGTGATGGGAAATATTTACCCTGTTGATTCATTAAGTCAAGTAGAGAGACCTTACAGTGTGGACTTCAGTGAGTCTTTCTAGTCCCAAAGTCCATATTTTGCTATTGGCAACAACTGGTTTTTCTACCAATCAAGACCTCTGAAAAGATCTCTTCAGTTCTTTTCTTCCTGGAGTGAAGGAGATTTAGAAAATGGAGGTGGGTCAGTTTGTAAAATAATTAATGAGTGGAGAGTTATGATCTGCCATAGAGAAGATACCATAGAGAAGATACCTCCTAAGTATCCTACAGCCAAGGTAGCGCAGTGGTTAGAGTGCAGTACTGCAGGCTACTTCAGCTGTCTGCGAACTGCAGTTCAGCAGTTCAAATCTCACCAGTTCAAGGTTGACTCAGCCTCCCGTCCTTCAGAGGTGGATGAAATGAGGACCCAGATTGTTGGGAGCAATATGCTGACTCTGTAAACTGCTTAGCTGTAAAAGCGCTATGAGGCATATATGTCTAACCGCTATTGCTATTCTTTTGGAAAATGTCTTGCATTTTCTCATGCAAGAGTCTGTCAGTAATGAAATGAAAACTATTCTTCCAAAAAGAAGCAGCAGTAATAGTGGGAGGAAAAGATATGTCAACAATTACCGTAATTTCCTGCAAGGCCTTCATTGTTAAGCACTTGTGAGATTCTGTTTACAAGCAAAGGAAAGTCCCAACAGATAGGATGTTTTAGAAATCCCCAAATCTAATTTGTTCATTTTAAAATCCCCAACCAAAAACTTCTGGGATATGGTGATGCGAGATTGGGTTCCTCTAGTTTTTATTTAGTGTATGCTCAGCACAGCTGGGAAAGTATAGCATTATTTGTTAATTTACAGGCTGCCATCCACTAGTAGAATATTTTAAAGCCAATAAATGAACAACTGAACCATAAGTAGGGAAGGCCTGCCATAGCACCTGCCATAGATAAAACACAGAAGAGGAATGGGAGAGGCACAGATAAGAAGGGAAGAGTTGAAGCGAATGCAAAGTGATCTTTGAACAAAGGCCACTTACTATGCTCTCAACTATAAATTCTGCAAGGAAGAAGTACTAGGATAGGAAGAATAAAATGAAACATTGCGGTTAACTATTCCCCAGCTACATAGTTTGGATTCATGGTCCTTTGGCCCAGATAACTCTACAATTAGCCCACTCTAGTCTCTGATTTGTAAGATAAAAGGTAATAAAACCGATCTTTCTGCTGCCATTCAGCAGTTCCTTGCCAGGTTACCAGAATGATTTTGTAGATTGTTGCTGATAGAGAAGATCACCACAAGTAGTTGATGTCTGAAGGTGTCCTGCAGCTGGACAACCACTCTGTCATCTGCCACTAAAAAGGATCCGGTGGAATTATTGCAATGCTACTGACATTGTTTATCTCCTGTTTTCAAATATCTCTATCTCTATCTCTACCTCTACCTCTACCTCTATCTACCTCTATCTATCTATATCTATATCTATATCTATATCTATATCTATATCTATATCTATATCTATATCTATATCTATATCTATATCTATATCTATATCTATATCTATATCTATATCTATATCTATATCTATATCTATATCTATATCTATATCTCTGTATATCTGTATCTATGTATCTATGTATCTATGTATCTATATATATATCTGTATCTATCTGTATCTATCTATCTATCTATCTATCTATCTATCTATCTATCTATCTATCTATCTATCTACATCTACATCTCTCTCTCTCTCTCTCTCTCTCTCTCTCTCTCTCTCTCTATCTATCTATCTATCTCTACATCTATATATCTATATATCTCTATCTCTATCTATCTATCTATCTATCTATCTATCTATCTATCTATCTATCTATCTCTACATCTCTATCTCTATCTCTATATCTATCTATCTATCTATCATCTATCTATCTATCTATCTATCTATCTATCTATCTATCTATCTATCTATCTATCTATCTATCTCTACATCAATACATCCATTATTCTATTTATCGGAATATCTATCTATCTATCTATCTATCTATCTATCTATCTATCTATCTATCTATCTATCTATCTATCATCCTTTTGGAATAAGGTTGTATAGCCAGTTTGCAGGCAAGAGATATTACTGTATTATTTGGAAAATTTAAGCAAAAATCTTTTTTCTTCTCCCAATCTTTATTCTAGTTCTGGTTGTAACATCCTCTCCTCTCCTAGAGAAAACACCACCACCAATGACTTCTTAATCAATGATTCCTAAGAGTAATTTCTTTTTAAAAAGTCCTAGTTTTCTAACTTTAGAATGAGTACTGTTTCTGGAGATCCAAGGTATAATACTTAACATTTCTAAATATTCATGAAGGTGACCTCACTCTTATCATCTACCCCAGTGGTGGGATTCAAATAATTTACCAACCAGTTCTCTGCCCTAATGACCAGCTGGGTAGGCGGGGCTCTGTGGTCATGTGATCATGTGGGTGTGGCCAAGTCAATGTCACTCAGGTCGACGGGCACTTCGCCTTAGTTGTTACAATGGTAATAAGGGTTAACCAGAGAGGCAGTTTCTGTAAGCAGGGCAATAAAGATTAGGCTAGAAACAACACCAGAATGTTTCCTTCCTGCCTTCCTTACAGGATTAGCCCTGTAAAGTGGGGAAAAAACAAAAGGAGATTTCTTCCAACAACCGGTTCTCCGAACTGCTTAGAAAGTTACCAACCGGTTCTCCCGAATAGGTGCGAACCGGCTGAATCCCACCACTGATCTACCCTTAAATTTCTCATTCACCTATCCCTGCCTTGATGTGAACATGTCCAAGCTAATCAGCAATACAAAAGAATGTATTTTTCTGAGTCAAAATGTGAGTCAGATTGAAGTAAAACAATATGCCCTTGGTCATCTTTCCTTTGATGTAGGGAAGTCCTGGCTCATCTGGCATCAAAGGTGACGGTGGAGATCCAGGACCTCAGGTAAGAGTTTATCAGCAATGAAGAAACAGATGCAACTTATAGGTTTGTAACGGGGTCCCTCAGTTTTAGTCCCAGAGAGCTACTGGCGTGATCCCAGTAACTGAGAGAATTGTTTCATAAGGCAATTTGTCTTTAAATCCAGGTCTAATCTACTACCAATAGTATCACTGCATTTAATCCACCGCCTACACTGAAATTTTATGACTTCAAACAGCCAACTTAATTGTTTTGGCATTTCTTCATTCTTATTTTTCCCAAAAACATTGTACATTAGTTTAGTTGGATAACCATACCCTCAATTTTAATGCCTCCCCACAACAGACCAACAAGGTTTTGTTTTGGTTTACTTGGTTTGTCTTTGTAACAATAATATTTCCTGTTTATGAGACTCACAGTATATTTGAAGAGAATTAGTGATTTCTCTTTTCTATCCCCCTCATGCAAATGTTCCTTGCTACTGAACACTATCTTACTTTGTACTTTCCACTAGTTTATTTTTTTGCCTTTCCCCCATAAAAATACAAATAGGATCTAACTATATTGTTCCCGGATCCCTTCTTTATGGATCTAATAATATTTTTTGCAGATCTTCTGCTTGTTGAGAACATTTCCCCATAATTGCAATCATGGGATACATTTTTGGGGATGTAAAAAGGTTAAGTAGGTTTGCTTATTCCTACTAGAAAAATTGCATTGTAAACAACTTTGAAATCTGGTCACGTAGGAAGGGTTATAGAAACATAGTAAATCAATACGTAGAATATTTATAGCAGTGTTTCCCCAACTTAACAAACTTAACAACTTTAAGATATGTGCACTTTCCATGCTGAGTAGGGAATTCTGGGAGCTGATGTTCACACATACTAAACTTGCCAAGATTGAGAAACAGGGATTTATAATATGGATATAAGAGAATTTATTTTTTTAAAAAACAACTTACTGACATTTGAAAAAAAATCTTCAAGAATTAATGTCCTGTTTTTTTAAAAAAGCAAATGTGATAGGAAACGAAGCTGATAGACTAGTCCATTCCTTCAAATTGTACAGTTAGATATGTATGTATGTAAGTATAGTATAGTATAGTATAGTATAGTATAGTATAGTATAGTATAGTATAGTATAGTATAGTATAGTATAGTATAGTATAGTATAGTATAGTACACTCTAGTATAGTATAGTATAGTATAGTATAGTATAGTATAGTATAGTATAGTATAGTATAGTATAGTATAGTATAGTATAGTATAGTATAATGAAGAAAATCTTGTTTAAAATACTAAATGTCAACAATTCAGCGAAGACTTCGATTTAAAATCTGTGGTTCCATCACAGAAGAGAGAATGAAAGATTTATACTCGGAGAGAAACAGATCTGGAGAGACACAATGTAGGATCTAATCAATCCATATGGGATAGATTTTTTAATCCATTGTTTAATAGAGTCTGGATTTTTTTTTCCTTCTTAGCAAGCACTTATTTTGTACAGTTTGAATAACCATATTTTATGGGTCTTCAAGGCTATGGAAAAAATCTTTCTTTTTAACCCTTTTCAAGTGGATAAAAACATTGGAAGAATTTTGCAAACTGGTTATTCTTCCAAAAGAAGAAAATAGATATAGCTAGGAGTTGAATTATGGGATCCTTGGTGCTTTCAGAGATGTTGACCTTATCTTAACAAGTTGGGTAATGAAAAACCTGCAAGCAAACAACCAAGATCAGTGAGGACCAAGAACTCCATATGATTACTCTTCATTTGGTTTGAAATCAATCTGAAATCATTTTTATTGGTCTCCTAGTTGTCATCAAGTGGTGGCTCAGTAGTTAAGACGCTGTGCTTGTCGATCAGAAAGGTCGGCAGTTCAGCAGTTCAGATCTCTAGCGCCGCATAACGGAGTGAGCTCCCATTACTTCTCTCAGCTTCTGCCAACCTAGCAGTTCAAAAGCATGTAAAAATGCAAGTAGAAAAATAGAGGAAACCTTTTGGTGGGAAGGGAACAGCGTTCCGTGCACCTTCGGCATTTAGTCATGCCAGCCACATGACCACGGAGACGTCTTCGGACAGCGTTGGCTCTTCGGCTTAGAAATGGAGATGAGCCCCCCCAGAGCCAGGAACAACTAGCACATATATGTGAGGGGAACTTTTACCTTATTAATTGACATTAATTAAAGACTTAGTTTGAGGTGGATTATAATGAAGGATAATCTCATGATGTCCTTGATGCAGTGTAGCAGAAATAGTCTCTCAAAGTCACTTCATGGTGTACTTTCCTTCTGAATGAATGAATGTCTGGAAATGAAAAAAAAAAGATGTTTCTTGGCTCCCCCAAGTCTTCAAATAGTGTGTGTCTGTCTGGTTGTCTGTGTGTACAGCATGTGCACTTACATATGCATATATTTTCAGGGCCCTCGAGGCATTCAAGGCCCACCTGGTTTGCCTGGAAAATCTGGCAAAAGAGTAAGTTTTGATGCTTTAAAATGTTCATTTTTGATTTAAAAAAAAAGATAGAGTTATAGGATGGGATGGATTTTTACCTTCAAATTTGTGATGTGCAGTATGTGCCTTGACTCGGAAAACAGACATTTCTCTTTTCCCCGCAGGGTCGTCCTGGTGCAGATGGAGCGAGAGGAATACCAGGGGAGACAGGTTCTAAGGTTAGTAATTATGTATTCCGATTATCTGGAGGCTGTTATAATGTCCAGATATCTTGTTAGGAACCAGATGTCTCCTTTTGTACAATTACATGATTGAATCTGACTGGCTTTGCAGAGCAGAGTAAGGAGTTAGGTATGAAATAGAAGTTCTTAGCTCTAGTAACACAGTTGTTGCCCCGTTTTTGCATATAGTGGTGCATCTGGTTTTGCGTATAGTGGTGTATCTAGAGCCGAGGTGGCGCAGTGGTTAAATGCAGCACTGCAGGCTACTTCAGCTGACTGCAGTTCTGCAGTTTGGCTGTTCAAATCTCACCGGCTCAAGGTTGACTCAGCCTTCCATCCTTCCGAGGTGGGTAAAATGAGGACCCGGATTGTTGTTGGGGGCAATATGCTGACTCTGTAAACCGCTTAGAGAGGGCTGAAAGCTCTATGAAGCGGTATATAAGTCTAATTGCTGTTGCTATTGCTATTGCTATTCCTGGCTAGCAGGCAGGGGTGGGCTTCAAAAAGTTTAGCAAGGGGTTCTCTGCCTGGTTGCTGGGTGGGCATAGCCATGGTGGGTGTGGCCTAGTTGGCTTCCTGCACCACGGCCAGTGTGTGTATGTGTGTGTGTGTGTGTGTGTGTGTGTGTGTGTGTGTGTGTGTGCATGCATTTTTTCCCTCCCGGAGATCTGGAGGCTTTCCTGAGCCTCTGGGAGAGTGAAAACAGCCTCCCAAGGCTCCGGAGACCCCCTGGAGGCTGGAAATGGGCCTTCCCAAATTTCCGGTAGTCCAGTTTTCCACCCTCATCAAGCCTCCGTGTGCGCCCTGCGCTTGGCTACATCTAAAACGGGTCCCGTGGGGACTCCTGGGAGGGGCAGGGTGGGCAGGGCCATGAGATTTGGGGGTTCTCCAAACTGCACAGAATTTTAGCTAGAGGTTCTCCCGAACCCCTGTGAACCCCTAGCAGCCTACCCCTGCTAGCAGGCCTTAACAAACAGAGGAAACCAGTTTACCTTTAGGGAAAACCCTTGTGTGGACTATGGCTACTGTATGATGCCATTTGTTGAACCGAGGTGGCGCAGTGGTTAGGGTGCAGTACTGCAGGCCACTTCAGCTGACTGTTATCTGCAGTTCAGCAGTTCTAATCTCACCGGCTCAAGGTTGACTCAGCCTTCCATCCTTCCGAGGTGGGTGAAATGAGGACCCAGACTGTGGGGGCGATATGCTGACTCTGTAAACCGCTTAGAGAGGGCTGAAAGCCTTATGAAGCGGTGTATAAGTCTAACTGCTATTGCTATTGTTCTTTGCAGTACACCAGAAAGAAAGCCACTTCATGATGTACTTTCCTTCTGAATGAATGAATGTCTGGAAATGAATAAAAAGATGTTTCTTAGCTCCCCCAAATCTTCAAAACAAAAGGAGGAAGGTGTTTAGGGGTCTTTTACTCCAAAGGGGGGGGGGGAAATCTACTTGCTGTTTCATCTGAAATGTACCTTTCCAGAATTCGGAAATTTTATCCTCAATCAGGAAAATGTTCTTTCTCTTTCCAATTAGGTTTTAGAAATAACATCCTTAGGATGATTATTTGTGGCAATTCCAAGAAAAACATTCAGTTTTAGGGCAAAGGTATCCATCAATAAAATAAATGTATAGTAAAATTCATTTATCAGATCGACCCATTTATCGAGACTATTATAAAAGGTGAAAATGAATTGCTCACATTGTTATTGTTGTTGTTGTTATTCCTATTAGGGTGACAGAGGTTTTGATGGGCTTCCTGGATTACCAGGTGAAAAAGGACACAGGGTAAGAAAAACGCGCATGATTCTTTATCTAAAAATGTGGGTGCATTAAAACTACATCTGGAATTGTCCAAAACAATTGTGATGTTTTCCAGAACCATATGATTTCAATATGTTTACATGCCCTACATATGTTTATTCAGACATAACTCCCATTGCCTTCAGTGAGATTTATGCCCAGTTATGGGATGGAAATCCAACGGATAGCGAATTAATATGTATAGGATGTAGTCTTTGAATATGTCTGCAGGTTTTCATTAGACAGATTGAAATATCTCTTCCCTGAAATCAGTAATATTGCCGTAGATTAAAGTGGTAGCTCAAATCAGACATTTTAAAGAATTTGCTATTTAGTTAATTGAGGAGGAAAGAGAACCCGGAATCTTTGATCATGAGGCAAAACTCTAGTGATAGAAAAAAGGTTGCATTCAAGACAACTTTTTTTTTTTTATAACTTCTCATGAAATCCTACCAAGTTCTTGCCAATCCCCCAGCTTTTGTGGAATACAGCTTGAAAAAACCTTATTTACGTTGTTTCTTCTTTTATGAATTGTCCGTAAAGACAAGGATGGACCAGCTATAACCCCACCCCTGTGCTCAGCAGTAATTGTCCTTCCCCTCCAGTGGTGGGTTTCAAAAATTGTTCGAACCTACTCTGTGGGTGTGGCCTCCTTTGTGGGGGTGGCTTGCCACCCATGTGACTGGATGGGAGTGGCTTGCCGGCCATGTGACCGGATGGGTGTGGCTTGCCGGCCATGTGACTGGATATGAAGATGCCGACGACACTTGTCAGAACCACCTTAAATTACCTCACACACAGCACTGGCATGCATAAGAATAGGATGTAAACTTGTTTTTTAAAAGGCATCTTTGGTTTGCGTTAAAACAACTTCAACACACGCAATGTTCTGATTGCACCACAAACGCAGTAGTCATCCTTACCTTTCACAGAGGCACTGAGTTTTATAAATATGAGCATGATAGTGTAGAATAATCCTATCCAAGGACCAGTGGTGGGTTTCAAAAAAATTTGGAACCTCTTCTGTAGGTGTGGCCTGCTTTCCGGGTCCACTGGTGGAACCTCTTCTAACCGGTTCGGTAGATTTGACAAAAGGGGTCTACCGAATAGGTGTGAACTGGTAGGAACCCACCTCTTCCCTCCTCCCCTCGCAGTCAGCACACAAAACCACACACACACCACTGGTCCACGGAAAAGCCTGTTTCCATGGAACCAGTTCCTGGAGCCCAAAATGTTGGAGCACTGTTGAAATTCATTTTTTTTTTTTTACTATCTTGTTCTGTGGGCATGGCTTGGTGAGAATGGCAGGGAAAGGATACTGCAAAATCCCCATTCCTTGCCTACTCTCCGGGGAAGGATATTGCAAAATCCTCATTCCCTCCTTACTCCTGGGGCCAGCCAGAGGTGGTACTCGCCAGTTCTCCGAATTTCCACTCCCCGTTCTTCAGAACCTGTCCGAACCTGCTGAATTTCACTCCTGGGTTGGGGGCTGCTGACTTATAGTACTTAACTTCTTCACGATGTGACAGAAACTCAACGTATTTCACTCATGTTGTGGAATACGCACAAGCAATTTAAAAAAAAATCACACAAAAGGATCCCGTAATATAAATTTTCCCAGCTCTAACCCTGCTGTGTCCCTAAGATTGACATAAGAAAGCTTCATTTGTACAATATAGGATACAACGGTGCAAAATCCATTTGAGGGAGTGAAGATTTAGGGGTTACATCACAACTGATTTGAAAAAAAAAAGAATATCCATTTTTATCAAGTGGAAGTTTGTATGTAACAAACAAGGTTCTCTCCCCCCACCCCCAAATAACTATTTTTATCCTGAAAATATATATATATATAATGATAGTTTGGGTAATGTTAAAACCCTACGTCATCAGCTTTTTATTAACTTTTATATTTCCTGCACCTCTTTGGTGATTACCCTAGCTGTGTGTATCAAATTTAATTTGTAGGGTACGTCAGGTTGATAAAACATTTCGAATAGGAAGCTGGGCAGTCTTTTGAAAATCAAATCAATCAAATGGTCAGCAGAGGGCACTGTCCATTAATCACTATGGTGCTACTTAAATACGTCACCCCAGGAAACTTTCCCAAGGCTGATAAATATTCCCACAGTTCCATCTCCGTCTTTGTCTAAGCCACTTTGGCTGAGATGGCAACTGCGTGTGACCTTTAAGTGCCCGTTTCCTTAAAATCATGGGTACTTTTCTTTATATCGTTTCTATTTATAGATGACTATTTGCATTGTCACATCCACTTATGCTTTACCTTATGGTTATTTTTTTCAACTTGAGCTTTATAAATGTTAAAACCGGGGCAATCCTCACGAAACACAGGTGAATTCTGAATATATAACCTTACCTATTGTAGCAATGGGAAGGTATGAACTTAACAGGATAAAATATGCAGATATTTTAAACTGATAGGCATATTTTAAAAACGATATATCCCAAGTCTACTTATTGAACCACTTAGGAAAAAATGTAGCGGTAGTGGAAATTGACGGTAGCCCCCACCCTCCGCCCCCCTAGTCCCAGCTCTCTGTCATCCTATTTAGGCATGTTTTTGAGGTCGGGTGCATGCGCAGTGAACCATTGGTAACAAAATGTGAAACCCACCACTGATTACAATGGTATCAGGGGTGGGTTTCAACTGGTTCGCGGCGGTCCCTGCGAACCGGTTGGTCGGCGAACCCGGAAGTAAGTAACTTCCGGGAACGGCGAAGGGCCCACCCACCTGCCCGCATTCCTTACCCGGTTTTGACGAGTTCTGCGCTTCCACGCATGCGCAGGATGCATACAGCGCCTGCGCGATCCTCCAGGAGCAGCTGGAGCATCGCACAGACGCTAGTACGCATGCGTGCACCGCGCGCGTGCACGAGGACGCCGCCGGCCCCGTTTCAACCGAACCGGTTGGAACGGGGCGAGAAACCCACCCCTGAATGGTATATATGTACTACCCGAGTTACATACTATCTGTCTGTCTCTCTATCAGTCTATTATCATTTATGAAGCTTTTTACGTGGGAGGACTTTTTAATTCGGGAACATGCTTCATTATTTACTTCCCCTCTTTTTTGTATTTTGTAATTTATCCCAGAATTGTATTAGCTTGAATCTTGAACAATCCAAGATTTAAATTTTTAATACCCTGTTACACTGTATATCAGAGTCCATCAGAGTTAAGCAACTGATCAATTTAAATAATAATAAAGATAGAAATAGCAAAATTGACGTGAAATTTTGAATAATATGATAGCAAGCATACTTTGCTTCTCTCCGCTGTCTTCTTTTAATGATATGTGTGTCTATAATTGGAGGAAAGTATGGCTCATGTGCCAAGTTGGTAGGGACGCATTTGAGGTAAGTTCCTGTATATCATTCCCTCTCAACGGACTCTTGGGGTATTTCAGAGCCAATAATACGATTATGAAATTTGAATTCAATTGAAATTTTGAGCTGTTATATAGCAAGAAGAGCTGATGGACTAATGCAGTCTTAGAATGGATTCCACTTGATAAAAAGCACCCACAAGAGAGAAACCCAAAACAAGATGGAGTGATGACATCAGCAAGTAGTGTAGGCCCAGTGGTGGGTTTCAAAAAATGTTCGGACCTACTCTGTGGGTGTGGCCTCCTTTGTGGGAGTGGCTAGCCGCCCATGTGACCGGATGGGAGTGGCTTGCCACCCATGTGACCGGATATGAAGATGCCGACGACACTTGTCAGAACCACCTTAAATTACCTCACACACAGCCCTGGCATGCATAAGAATATGATGCAAACTTGTTTTTTAAAAGGCATCTTTGGTTTGCGTTAAAACAACTTCAACACACGCAATGTTCTGATTGCACCACAAGCGCAGTAGTCATCCTTACCTTTCACAGAGGGACTCAGTTTTATAAATATGAGCATGATAGTGTAGAATAATCATATCCAAGGACCAGTGGTGGGTTTCAAAAAAATTTTGGAACCTCTTCTGTAGGTGTGGCCTGCTTTCCGGGTCCACTGGTGGAACCTCTTTTAACCGGTTCGGCAGATTTGACGAACCAGTTCTACCGAATAGGTGCGAACTGGTAGGAACCCACCTCTGTGTAGGCCCATTGGACAAAAGAAAGCTCAAGACCAGATTGGTTGGAAACATGTGGTAGTAGCCCTCATCTTGTAATGGATAGACAACAACTAGAGTGATGAGGATGACAAAGAAATTCATTACCGTAGCTACATTTTTGACAGATTTTTAGAAGCTGTTCATATGTCACACTCAACCAGGGATGTTAAACTCAAGGCATGCAGGCTGCATCCGGATTATAGGGCGCTTAGATCTGGCCTGCAGGGAAACAGCGAAGGGCCAGCCTGCAGTACATCTGCCAGCACACACGCGGCCCTCCCGAGCTCCGTTTTTGCTGGAAGAGTGCTAGCAAAGCAAACTACGAGCAAAAGGGGCATTTGATCACACAAGTGATGTCAAGCTGGTCACACCCACCTTGGCCATGCCACGCCCACCCCAGCCCCCCAAGGTCAAACGCAACTCTGTTGCGGCCCTCAATGAAATCGAGTTTGATACCTCTGCACTAAACTATTATGTGGTTCATTTGGCTTTGTTAAACCATAGATGGTGGCAAGCTTTTCCCGCCCATTAGATTACAACATCCAAAATTTCTAGCCAACCTGAGCACACAAATCCTATCTTTACCTTGATATATGCCCTCCAGTTGTCTTTTCACCAAGAGAGCTAAGTAGTTGAAGAGTAATATATATATATATTCCACAGCCTATATACATCTTTCACATTTTTAATTCTCATCACTTGAAGTGAGGCTTCTTATTTCAGTTAAACCTACACAGGAATTCTGCGTCTAGCTCACAAAGTGAAAAATCTCTTGAACTCCATGTGTAGAACTATGTCATTTGAGAAGCTTAATATGAGTAAGGATTAAATATACTTTTGGATTCTTTTATCAGCGAAAAATGTGATCAACATTTTGCATACAAAAATGTATATAAGAAAGAATTCTCAATCACTCTATTTTTGTTCATGATGTTTTTATACATGTGTTCATTTACAATCTGGGAAGAGTGTTTTTGCATATTATTATACAGTTTTTTAAAAAAAAATCTGTAAGAAAAAATACATAAATATATTTACATTTTTGCACAAAATAAGCATTGACATTTTTTGTCTAGCTATATAGGTTGCAAACTATGTTTTTTTTAGGTAGTTTGAAATGTTTCTGAGCCAAAGCATAATTTTAATTTGTACATTAGTCTAGAAAGCACATATTTTTCCTACTAGTTCCGACTGCCTAAAGATCCAATTATTCAACGTTCCCTACAAATAAGAAGTAAAGTGAGATTGTGACTATTCTCACTCACTGTTTGTTAGCTTCCTCCACTTCCCTTATGATCCCGAGAGTATATGATAATATATTTTCCAAGGCTAGGTAAATGACGGGCTATTATATCAATCTGTTCCTTGCATATTTAACGTCACATTTGATAATAATTTCTTGACAGATTTTTTTTCTGCATCTGGAAACAGGCCGCATCAATATTAGAAACTTCCTATACACACAAGTTACAATACATTTCAAAAATGGAAAATTAACTTAGAGAAAACCAGCCTTTGCAATCTGAAATTTCAAATAATCAAGCTTTTATGAGAGGTTAGGTATGGATTGCAAATTTGAAATGCATTTAGATTATTGTCTGTGTATGCAGTGTGTGTTTGTATAGAATACATACATACCAGGGGTGGGTTTCAACCGGTTCGCGGCGGTCCCCGCGAACCGGTTGGTCGGCGAACCCGGAAGTAAGTAACTTCCGGGAACGGCGAAGGGCCCACACGCCTGCCCGCGTTCCTTACCCGGTTTTGATGAGTTCTGCGCTTCCACGCATGCGCAGGATGCATACAGTGCCTGCGCGATCATCCAGGAGCAGCTGGAGCATCGCACAGACGCTAGTACGCATGCGTGCACTGCGCGCGTGCACGAGGACGCCGCCAGCCCCGTTCCAACCGAACCGGTTGGAACGGGGCGAGAAACCCACCCGATACATACATACATACATACATACATACATACATGTATGTACTGTATAGAGAGGGAGAGAGGGAGGGAGGGAGAGAGAGAGAGAGGGAGAGAAAGAGAGAGATATATTTTTTTTATTTTAAACCTCAAAGATCCAAAAGCTTTTGATTTGCACTCAGACACAATTTTTTGCTACCTAGGGAACACAACTGTCATCCTCCAGAAGGAACTTTGCTTAATATTTCAGCATTCAATTAGAAATTAATAACCATGTTTGAATACCAGACAAAAGCACTGAGGATGAATCACAGTGAATTGGGGCTTATGACTCTTTCCTTTTTTTCCCCTTTTCCACTGCCTGGAGTTTTCCAAAATATTGCTTCCCCTGTTAATTCAATACTTAACTTTCCGTGGAAGTGATTAACCATAGTTTCTGGAGCTGGATGATATAGCAAACTATGGTTAAGAAAACATGGACTCGAATGTTTTCCAACTGTGCATCATAGGTGCCCCAGAGAACAGAAGAGAATGAGTGAACTAGAAGTTTATTAAATTGTGATTTGGTTTGATGCTTTAATCCGTGATTTGCAGATTCTTTTGAAAAGTATTGTATATTTACTGTTGTTGTCATTAAGTGCTGAACATATAGGTATAAAATTACTCTGCTTTTCTCAAGAAATGCTAAACTATTTTGACTCCATAGAAACTTTCTTCTTATTTCTAAACATCCAATAATTAGTATTAGTATTAGTATTTATTAAACTTGTATGCCGCCCTATTCCCAGGGGGACTCAGGGCGGCGAACAAACACATGGGGAAGGGGCAATACAAAAACAAACAAGACAAACAGAATACAGAGACAGATTAAAAATACAACAAACGCAGCAATTCAAGTGGGGCCAGGAACTCAACAGCCCCAGGCCTGCCGGAACAGCCAGGTCTTGACGGCTATGCGGAAAGCCTGAAGGGTGGTGAGGGTTCGAATCTCCACGGGGAGATCGTTCCAGAGGGCCGGAGCAGCCACAGAAAAGGCCCTCCCCCGGGGGGTCGACAGTCGACACTGGCTAGCTGATGGTATCCAGAGGAGGCCTAATCTGTGGGATCTAATTGGTTGTAGGGAGGTAAGCAGGGTTGGCAAATGTGGAAAGCTATGCAGCATTTTTAGAATTGTGTTTTGTATGTAAGAGAATGAATAAATATTGTCCCTGTACCTAGGGCAGGATTAGGTGTGTTTCAGCCTTTTCGTTTCAATGGATTTACACATATTTTACTCTTGGGTTGGATTGTGGCCAATACTTTGAATCCAGCCTTCAATAGAAGAGTTTGCAGTATGATATAAAATGTAGAGATCTGTGGCTTTTAGGAGCCATGTCCTAACATGCCAGCATAAAGCTCAAACATGTGCATCAGCATACATTTTCATCTCTTCCCCAAGATGTGATTTTTATCATGTTTTTTTTCTTCAGGGAGATCGTGGACCACAAGGGCCTCCTGGTGCTCCTGGGGAAGATGGAATGAGAGTATGTCATTCATAGTGTTCCTTCTTCTTTTCACTTGCAAAATAAAAGTTTAAAAGAAGTGTTTCTTTCACACTTAACCCCTTTCAACGTTGTCTTTCTTGAAATAAGGGAGAAGATGGTGAAGTTGGACCAAGAGGCCTTCCAGGTGAATCTGTAAGCAAAGCTTTCTCTTTGTTTAGTAATTCTGATTGCTTTTGTTGTGAATCTATTTGTCTCTGCAAAAAATATACTATAGTTCGTCCATCATTTTGGAATCAAATATAATTAGGGAACAAATTCAGCTAATATGTCTGATTTGTTCATAAAGAGTTCTTAGTTCTTTATTCGTCATTGAAGTAAACTAATGCAATTTCCATTTCTTATTTATTTTTTTTTATTTATGAATAGCCATGGCCATTTTTCTTCCACTTACTTATTTAATTTTAGTGAATTTCACCGTAAGTCCCGCCTAGAGAATTTTATCACTGCTACAATTTATGGATCCATCTTACATGAATAAATAAAGAATTCATGTTGATCTTTTAGAATGTATTGGGTGTCATAGAAGAAAACTACTTCATCACATACATGGCATATTCTGGATTAATTTTTAATTTTTGGATTAATACATGTATTGGCTGTCATAGAAGAAAACTACTTCATCACATACATGGCATATTCTGGATTAATTTTTAATTTTTGGATTAATACATGTATTGGCTGTCAGAGAAGAAAACTACTTCATCACATACATGGCATATTCTGGATTAATTTTTAATTTTTGGATTAATACATGTATGCAACAAACACCACGTTTCCCCAAAAATAGGACCTCCCCGGATAATAAGCCCAATTAGGCTTTTGAGCGCATGCACTAAAATAATCCCTCCCAAAAAATAAGCCCTCTCTGAAAATATTGCAATACAGCAGCAGCAATGAGGTGACCATACTCACCACCTCCTGCACTTCAAATATAGTAAGACCTCCCTGAAAATAAGGCCAGGTGCTTATTTGGGGGTCAAAAGAAAATAAGACCCTGTCTTATTTTCGGGGACACACGGGTAATAGAAACTATTTTCCCTCTTGGTTCTAAAGTTCTTATGTATGTAGGAACTTTGTATGTAGGTATATGCTGTCCATATGATGTCCTTTTTTTTTTAATTAAAAAAAGATGATTCTGGATGAAAGTGATTAATTTGTATGGTACCTTTCTATTGATCCCAGAATCCTCAAAATGGATTAGGAAAGGGAACTCACGCCATCTGTGTCTTTATGTTGGGAATAGGAGAAATAAAGTTCAGAGCTTCAAAGTTGAGATGGCCTTGATTTGAGAAAAAAAAGATCAGCAATTAGTGGTTTTTTTCAAATTGCTCTCAAAATGGCATCTTTGGAATTTGAAAAAGACATCCCTTAATTTCCAGTCTAAACTATATACTCTTTTGAAGCTCTCAAAGCACGTTGCTATATATATAATTGTAAATGTATATTTATACCTTTGAGTCAGTCTTGACTCCTGATATGGACAAATCCATGCAGTTTCCTTTGGAAGTGGTTTGACCTTGCCTCCTTCCTAGGCTGAGAAAGAGGGGCTGGCTCAAAGTCATTGAGGCAGGACAAGAATTCAGTCTCCTGATTTCTAGTCCAGTGTCTTTAATCACTGAACAAAATGGGCTTCCATAGCTATAAATACATGTATCTAAAAGAGGAATATGTTACTGTTGTTCCAAAATAAATAATTGGAAGATTTCTGTTAAAGAAGCCATATTTGGAACCCATTCATTTATATAATCCTGTTTAAGGACAGAGAATAAGTAATGAGAATATAGACTGGATTTCTTGGATTAGCGGGTCTAGTTTGATTCTTTCCAATATATGCTCTGACTCGTGACCCGACAAATGCGCGCACGACAAAAGCGCGCCGTCAAAACCGTGGTGCTAAAACCGCGACGTCATCAATGCGACATCATCAACACACCGACAACAGCACGCCGACAGAAGTGCGATTTAAGTTAAGGTAAGGGTTAGGTTTACGGTTAGATTTAGGTTTAGGGTTATGTTTAGGGTTAGGGTTAGGTTTAGGGTTAGGGTTAAGTTTACAGTGCGCTTCTGTTGGCACGCTGTTGTCGGCGCGCTTCAGCGCTCATTCGTCCGCGTGGTTTAGAACTCGCGGTTTTGTCACCGTGGTTAAGTCGGGTGCGCTTTTGTCATTCGCCCTTTTGTCGGTGAACCACTCTGACTAGGGTAGCTGGGCTGAAAAAGTTTTTTTATTATTATTAGGGGTCAGTTGTGTATTCAGAAAACTAACAAAGGTCCTTTTGATTTTTTTAGATATATTTTTGCTAGACTAAAATTACATTATTTTCTTCAGTTGATTACCTCATTTTTTTCTTCACAAGATGGTCTACTTTGGACATTGTACACTTATGTTCATTTGTTGATATTATTTCTTTTTAAGTTTAAAGGGTAAAAAAAATAAAATCCCTAATGGGAGGCGGGCAACATTCTAGTTCATTTAAGCTAGTGGACAACTAAATAAACTTTTAGTAGATGTGTGGAACCCCCAGGTAAAATTCAGCCCCCTCACATTTTTATCTGTAAGAATTTTAATGTTCATATTGTTTGGCAAATTAAGATAAGGATTGTGGTGGTATTTTTGTCATGTATGCCTTCCTGCTCATTTTAAAAGCCCATTTTAAACTCAATTTGAACCAAAAAGTACAGATAGTCTTGCAATGATAGTCTGAACTTAAAACAGTTCATTTAGTGACTGCTTAAAGTTACAACACCATTGAAAAAATTGACTTATGACCATTTTTCATGCTCAGGAAATTCGTAGCATCCCCATGATCATGTGATCAAAATTCAGAGGCTTGGCAACTGGCTCATACTTATGATCGTTGCTGTGTCCCAAGGTCATGTGATCAACTTTTGTGACAGACAAGAAAAATCAATGGGGAACTCAGATTCACTTAACAACTGAGATACTTACTTACTTACTTACTTACTTACTTACTTACTTACTTACTTACTTACTTACTTATCAACTGCAGTAATTCCCTGAACAACTGTGGCAAGAAATGTTCTAAAATGGGGCAAAACTCTCCTAACAAATGCCTCACTTAACAAATTTTGGACTCAATTGTGGTTATAAGTCAAGGACTACCTGTAGTCCAATAACAACATTCTCTTATCTCATTAATTATTTTACATAATTTGCTAACCGAGAATGTTTTATAGTAGAAATGTCTTAGTAATAAGCAGGTGGGATGAGAGCTTCACATCAATAAAATCCCATTTTGTATATTGATAACTGTCACAAATGAAGGCAAATAGACATGTCCTAGGATAATGTTGCAGGATTCAATCTGGATCGGTCATCGGTACCAGAGGTTTAGTCTTCCAAACTTTCAGACTTGTACTGGAGCCCATCCTTAGGGAATTTCTTTTTCACAGTATGTGTGTTTTGGGCTAATAATTGATCATTGTGTTCCTTATGCATTCTTGCTGATATGTCTACATGAGATCAAAATTCCACTTAGCATAGCATATATACAGATTTACAACAGGTAGCCTCACTCAAGATCTATTCAATGTTGTCAAATTTCTCACATAGGTATGATATTTTCCCGAAAAGAAGACTGGGTCTTATAGTAATTTTTGCTCCAAAAGATGCATTAGGGCTTATTTTCTGGATGGATCTTATTTTTTTTTAGGAAATACAATACTAAATGTGTCTATCTGGCTGACAATCTTAACTGGGGTTTATTTTTGGGGCAGGGTTTATATTACAAGCATCCTGAAAAATCATGATAGGGCTTATTTTTTTAGTTGGGTCTTATTTAGGGGGAAACACAGTAAAAGTATTATCACTTGCAGACTTCAATGGACCAGCTTTTAGCCACTGATTATTTCTTAAAAATCAGCTGGCTTCTGTAGATTGGAAATTGGGGCTGTCAGTATACATGGAAAAAGCTACAGCAGTGGAAGATCTCTGGCTTATGAATGTAGTGAAGTGATGTAGATTGTCAGTGATCCAAAGGCCAGTTTTTGAGAATATTTCTCTCAGCAATTTGCACTTTGTGAAGGCACACCCGAAAAGAAAAAGGCCTTAAATCCACTATTACCATTTATGTACTATTCTTTTTTCCATTGTACAAAACAGAAGAAGAGCAAGATTGAATTATTTGTTTCAGTGACTCATAATAATTAGTTTAAGGTGGCAGGCTGAACCAAAGTAGGCCTCAAGCCTGAACCAAACTAGGGTTTTTATGATATTAAGCTTTAACTGTTCACATAGAAATTGTAAGGTTTGCTTTTAGGACATAGTACAGTTAGACACGGGTTAGAAGGAAGTCTGCACATGAAATATGCTGAAGCGAAGCATCTATTTTAGCCCAACTGCTGGCTTGGTTGTTAATCTGTTTGGTAGACACATATCGTTAGTTCCTCAAAATATGAGCTATGCATGTCCGTTAGCTGACCCATGTATTATGACATCCTGTAGACATACTTTCTGTAACTCAAGGGCAAATCTTGAGGGGTATTTCCAAAACTAACAGATGGCTTTAGCTGAAAGCGATAAATTATATAAGGAAGTTCCTGAATTTCACTCAATGTTCAGGCCATTTATTCTGAACCTGCGCAAATAAACTTTCCTTCTGTGAAGAGCTGGCTTGTGTGTCCTGTCATTTTCTACAAGTTACAGAGCTCTTTAACCTTTGGCATTTTCTTTGGGTTTTGCAGGAGGTCTTTCAGTTGCATTTAAAAAAATGTATTCTGTGAACCAAAAAACTAACCCTAAGCAACATTTTTCGTCACAGGGTCCACGAGGGTTATTGGGGCCCAGAGGAACTCCAGGACTACCAGGGCAACCTGTACGTAGTTCAAAAAGAAATACCTTGAGATTTTGAAATTTCCTTTGAACGTGGTGGTGACCTATATTAGTTTTTCTTGTTTGTTTGTTTTTTAATGTAGGGAATCCCTGGTATTGATGGACCACCAGGCCCAAAAGGAAACCTGGTATGTAGATTCAATTCTTTTCTTTTTGGGTAGCTGAGGCAAATTCAATTCAATTCAATTTATTGAGTTTGTATGCCGCCCTATTCCCAAGAGACCCAGGGCGGCTCACAATAAAAAAGGGAGGGGATACAAAAAATAAAATAAAAACAACAATTTAAAATTCTACAACAGCCATAACCTTGGATGGGGCTGGATAGTTCAACAGCCCCAGGCCTGCCGGAACAGCCAGGTCTTAACCGCTTTGCGGAAGGCCAGAAGGGTAGTAAGGGTCCGGATCTCCATGGGGAGATCGTTCCAGAGGGCCGGAGCACCCACAGAGAAGGCCCTCCCCCGAGGAGTCGCCAGCCGACATTGGCCAGCAGATGGAATTCGGAGGAGGCCTAATCTGTGGGATCTAATAGGTCTTTGGGAGGTAACTGGTAAGAGGCGGTCTCTCAAGTACCCAGGTGCAATACCATATAGGGCTTTAAAAGTAACGACTAGCACCTTGAAGCGTGTCTGGAGACCAATAGGCAGCCAGTGCAGCTCACGGAGGATAGTTGTAACGTGGGTGTACCGAGGTGTACCCACATTCGGTCCCGCGGCTGCGTTCTGGACAAGCTGAAGTCTTCGAACACTCTTCAAGGGCAGCCCCATGTAGAGCGAGTTACAAATACATTTTCCCCCAAAGAAATCCAAAAAAACAACCTTCAAGTTGATAATTCTCCTATTCATGTCTTCAGTGCTTTAAATTTATTTGTATGTTCCTCAGCTATTGTGGGTAAAAACTGCATTTTATCCTTAGTATGAGTCTTCTGTCTATATACCCACACACCAGTTGGGGTGCTAAAGAGGACACAGATTAATCGATCTATACTGCCAATTATGATTTGAAGTCTCCACGGAACAAAAAAAAAAGAGAAATCAATGCATAATTCCTCCACCTTTTCTGTAAACTCTGCGTATTTTTCAAGTGACGGTGTGGAATAACGAACAGATTAATATTCTCCTGTGCATTTGTTATTGCAAACAGGGTCCACAAGGGGAACCAGGACCACATGGACAGCAAGGTATCCCAGGTCCACAGGTAAGCCCTTGTTTGACAGCTTTTCCCACCAAGGAAACATTCAGGAGAGTCAAATATGAAAAGTTTGAATATTGTATTTATTTTATTTTATTTATTTAGTTTGTCAAACATGAACAAGATAACAGGTATAAGTATAAACATGGACCTGGACAAAGGAAATGAGTATAAATAAATGGGGACAGTAGGACAGAGACGGTAGACACGTTGATGTGCTTATGCACGCCCCTTTTATGGACCTCTAAGGAATGGGGTGAGGTTCACGGTAGACAGTTTGAGGTTGAAGCTGTGATGGTTAGAGAGGATGTAACAACGGAGTCAGGTAGAGCATTCCAGGCGTTGACCCCTCTGTGGCTGAAGTCGTATTTTCTGCAATCGAGTTTGGAGTGGTTTACCTTGAGTTTGTATCTATTGTTTGCCCATGTATTCTTGAGGTTGAAGCTGAAGTAGTCATTCACAGGTAGGATGTTGTAGCAGATAATTTTGTGTACTACGCTTAGCTCAGACAAATATGCATTTTCCCGGTTCTATATGCACTTACTTCCCTTTTTATCTTGAAAATGTTCCTGGTATAAAAAGGAATAAGTATTTAAATTGCCTTTTCGCAAATCTTCCAAATGTAATTAGTTTTTTGGAGGGGAAGGGTGGGGGAGAGATGACTGCTTTGGTACCAACAAGAATAGCAATAGTATAAGAGAGTTTCATCGTGGATCACAGGACAACCCTGTTGCCAGCAGAACCACCAGTGTGAAGTTCTTACGATTATCTTGTTTCCTCTCTTAATTGAGTTTCATTATAGCAATAGCAATAGCAGTTAGACTTATATACTGCTTCATAGGGCTTTCAGCCCTATCTAAGCAGTTTACAGAGTTAGCATATCGCCCCCACAGTCTGGGTCCTCATTTCACCCACCTTGGAAGGATGGAAGGCTGAGTCAACCTTGAGCTGGTGAGATTTGAACCACTGAACTGCAGATAGCAGTCAGCTAAAGTGGCCTTCAGTACTGCACTCTAACCATCTTGCCTCTTATAAGAAGGAGTTCCTGAGGAAAGAATTCTTTTTAATGATACAACTCTAGAGAAAGTAGTTATCTGAGTGTTTAGTTTTCTTATGATGTGTTTTTTCATGTTTTCCACAGGGGCTCCCAGGCCCACAAGGTCCAATTGGCGTTCCAGGTGAAAAAGTAAGGAATATTCCTTTGCTGAATAACCAATGGCAAAATCTGTGCTCTCTTAAGATGTGGTCTGATATCCCCCCCCACTAAGATAAATTTCAGCTACCATTCCAGTTTCTTTGGACACACTGATGCTTTTCTTATGACCACTAACCTCATTCACATATACTCAATGAGGAGAAAAATCTGCAACTTGATAGCAGAATGCATATTTTTTTTACATTATCCTGTTTTCTACTACTTTGAATTTACAATGTCAGAATAAGCACTATTTTCTATGTTTGAAAGTGCTAATTTCCACTTCTTCAGCTTTGACACCTGCATGTAAACTCTTTGAGGAGGTCCAAGTTAGGAGCCACATCCCACAAGTTTAGCTATGGCTCTATCTGATTGATATTATAGATATAATACATAATCATGATCTCCTAACTTGAGTTTTCCTTTCTTTTCCTTTTAGACTCCAGTGAATTAGGGTCAAGTCAGTCCCATTAGTCTTATTTGTCATGCTTTCTTGGTTTCCTAGGCCTCAAGCATGTTTTTTTTTTAAACTGTTGTCTCCACTAAGTTTGTCTCTGTGGTTCTGTACACCAGAATGTCTTTTTTTTCTAGAATCAATGTCTAATGGAATCAGTGACACTTGAAGTGGAGTCAATTGCAACTGAAGTCAAAATAGCAATTAAAACTCAGCCTTATGTCAAAGAATAAACTAATTACAATAGGCCCTTGGAATATAATTTCCTTTTATATTGAAGGGAGAGGGAAGCCAGTTTAAATAGGGAAAGTTGAGCTCCTTTGCTCGCTATTAAAAAAATCAGCCTATGTCTTTGGATTCTTCATGTCAGTTAGAACTTGTCCTTTATAAGATCTTTGCACTGTTATGAGAAGCATTTCTTTTTTTATTTTTATTTTTTTGAATTTTTATTTTGTACACATAAGCACATCAACAGAACACATAAACACATTAACAAAAATAACCACATAACTTAAAAACAACATAGGAACAATAAGTTCCATCGTATATCATACCGCAGTTCCGAATCGGTTTCTTTGCAGTTAGTGTTTTCCCTTCTATACATTTCTATCTTGCGTTCATAATCTCGTTACTCATTATCCATTTTTATATACATTTCTTTATTTATTTATACTAAGCTACTTATGATGAAGTGTTATTTACCTATATTGTGCTTTATATTTTTACTGTCATCTATTCTCTTACATGCAGTTATAGGTATACATTCACATAGGTATTCTTTTTCTTTGCCATTCTTATATTATTATTATTCAATTTAAAAGGATATAAGGTATAATTTGGAATGTATTGTTTACCATCTTTCACACCTGCTATGACACCACCTTATTTTCTCTTTCTTTTCTTTTGTCCCTCTCTTCCTTCTCTACTTCCTTCCTCCTCTCCTTCCCCTTCTTCCTTCCCTTACTATGAGAAGCATTTCTAAGCACATCTATTTCTCATAGAGATGATGTACATACATGGAATGCTTGAAATGGCCCTTGGCTCCTATCAGTTTCATGAAAATGAGGCAGAGATGTAGATTCTGGCAGACTTCCCTGGCCCCAGGATATCCATATTCTAAGAGAAATACTCTCAGATGCCTTTCCACAAGGAAAAGGCATCCAGCATTGAAGTGTGCAAGTCTTAAAGCTGTCAAGTTACAAGACCCTTGCACCACTAACCCTTTAGAAAAAAAAACCAGGGGTGTTCAAACTTGACAGCTTTAAGACTTGTGGACTTCAACTCCCAGTCATGTTGGCTCAGGAACTCTGGCATTGAAGTGTGCAAGTCCTAAAGTTGTAAAGTTACAAGAGCCTTGCACCCCTAACACTTTAGAAAAAAAACGCCAGGGGTGTTCAAACTTGACAGCTTTAAGACTTGTGGACTTCAATTCCCAGAATTCCTCCTCTCGCTCTTCATCTTGATGATGTGCGGGCAGGTGGGGAGAGGGAGCTGGAACCGGTTCTAAACGACACTGTAGATTTGTGGGACCTCTTCTATAGAAGAGGTTAGAACTGGCAGGAACCCACCCCTGATCCCATCCAAATGATGCATTCCCAATCTTTCAGCTGGATGCCCGCTTCAAAATGCTTTAACTAGCCTTCAAACATTGAAGTGCTACTTCATTTCTTCTTCCTGATTGGGTTTTGATTTTGATTCCAGAATAATCATTGACTTGCAAACATTGACAGCATGCCAGGTTACCTTATCTTAGGTTTTTCAAAAATCTTTTTTCATTTCTGTCTCCAGGGTCCTCAAGGCAAACCCGGTCTGGCGGGACTTCCTGGTACTGATGGCCCTTCTGTAAGTGATTTAGTCCATTTTATATTTTTGGGTTAAAAAAATCATTTTGCAGTGCTATGCTCGTGGTATTTCAACAAGGAACTTGCACATCAATAGCTTGAAGCAGAACATAGAAAGCTTATCCAGTTTCATTATTTCAACCTGATCCACATTTCTCATCTAAGCCTTTATTTTTATTTATTTTTTTAAAAAAAGGTCATGGAAATGGCAGATGAGAAATTGCACTGGCATCTGAAATGTTTAAAAATGCATTTAGTTGCCTGACCTCTGTACCTGACAGATATACAATACTGGAAATTAACATGATAGAAGTTTTAGGAGAAAACTATTTTTTAAATGAAATAAACTGCTCTACCGGTAAAAATGTTTCATTGATTTCGAGGTAAGGTTGAACTCATAGTTCTAATCATTGTGGTACTTTTCATTCCAACGGTAAAAAAATAATAATTTCAAAACGAAACAACAAAAACAAAATTATTCTGGTTTTATGAGCTAACTCATCTTTATTAAAAACTAGATGGTTATCACATAAATAGAAATGTGTTTACCAAACCAAAGTTTGGGTTCGCATTGAAGCCGCCTGATGGATAATAATGATTATTTAGATCCAGGGATCCAATAAAAGCCATGAGGATATCCCTCACATCATAATCTCATTGTGCTGTGAAGTAGTTTTTGTAATTTGTGTTAGCTGGGCAATCACACAGCACAAATGATATATACCACATAATATGTTGTCTGAAGAAGCTTCTTGGTTGAGATGCAAAATGTCTTCAAGGAAAAAGGACGTCCAGTTGACTTTTTAAAAGGCACCTTTGGGGCACCCATGACCATGATAACTGAGAATATCCATAGACATATGCCATTTTATTATTTTTATTCAGCTGATGATGTAATGATACAAATAATACAGTGGTGGGTTTCAAAAATTGCTCGAACCTACTCTGTGGGTGTGGCCTCCTTTGTGGGAGTGGCTCGCCGCCCATGTGACCAGATGGGAGTGGCTTGCCACCCATGTGACCGGATATGAAGATGCCGACGACACTTGTCAGAACCACCTTAAATCACCTCACACACAGCACTGGCATGCATAAGAATATGATGTAAACTTGTTTTTTAAAAGGCATCTTTGGTTTGCGTTACAACAACTTCAACACACGCAATGTTCTGATTGCACCACAAACGCAGTAGTCATCCTTACCTTTCACAGAGGCACTGAGTTTTATAAATAGGAGCATGATAGTGTAGAATAATCATATCCAAGGACCAGTGGTGGGTTTCAAAAAAGTTTGGAACCTCTTCTGTAGGTGAGGCCTGCTTTCCGGGTCCACTGGTGGAACCTCTTCTAACCGGTTCGGTAGATTTGACGAACCAGTTCTACCGAATAGGTGCGAAATGGTAGGAACCCACCTCTGAAATAATAGCAATTGTCCTCTACAGTGGATAACCATTTTTACAGTATTCTCTCTACCTTTCACTGTAGTCAAATGGGGATAATGCATAATTTGTGAAGTCCGATACTCAAAATTCCAAAGCTTAATAGTGAACCTAATGATTTGCATATATGAAGTAGAACAGAAAGAGGTGGCTGTATTAGACCAATTAATCTAGTGGTCAGGTTCACTGCATGGCAGTTGCAAGTTAATCCATTATGGTTTAGACCAGGGGTAGTCAACCTTTTTATACCTACCGCCCACTTTTGTATCTCTGTTAGTAGTAAAATTTTCTAACTGCCCACCGGTTCCACAGTAATGTTGATTTTATGAAAACCTAATGAAAATGTTTTTAAATAATGCTATGATTTTCTTTTTTAAAAAGTCAATTATTATTTTTTAAAAAGGAAAGTGCTTCAGTATCAGACAAAACCCCTACCGCCCACCATAAAAGCTGGAACACCCACTAGTGGGCAGTAAGGACCAGGTTGACTACCACTGGTTTAGACTATGATCTAACCAGTTTTTTTTTTTTTTTTTTTTTTTTTTTTACAAAATAGATATATTATTGGGGACACTTGACAAACTTTGTACTACCAGATCCTCTGATTATTTATTTAGCCTATGATAAGAACATAACAAAAGAGAAGTAAACATATACACACAAACCTCCTCAAATAAGCAACATAGATTATTTAATCCCTTTTTGGCTTCATATAGGACTACTGGGCTATATTACCTTCCACCTTCAATTTTACTCTGCTTGATTAGGCATCTTGCAAAAGGAGGTAGATATACAGATAAAAACTGTTACAGTTTGTTTTTATTTATTTATTTATTTATTTATTTATTTATTTATTTATTTATTTATTTATTTATTTACAATTAAATTTATATTGCTGTCTATTCACCCAGGGCGACTCAAGATAGCTTACAGAATATGAAAAATCACATCTAAAAACAGTAAAGCTAATAAAAATCAAATAAATTAATGTAATAAGATCACTCCCACCCCCACCACCACCTCCCGCCTCAGTGACAGCCAATCACATGAACTATTTATTTATTTATTTATTTATTTATTTATTTATTTATTTATTTGACTTCTATACCACTTAATAGGGCTTTCAGCCCTCTCTAAGCGGTTTACAGATTTTTTTTAGCAAATTGAGTCAGCAACATGCCCCCACAGTCTGGGTCCTCATTTCCCCCACCTCGGAAGGATGGAAGGCTGTGTCGACCTTGAGCCGGTGAGATTTGAACTGCTGAACTGCAGATCACAGTCAGCTGAAGTGGCCTGCAGTACTGCACCCTAACCACTGCGCCACCTCCATCCTGCTCATGGTTCCCCCAGGCCCGCTGGCAGAACTTACTATATTTATTCGAGAATACCTTTATTTCTTCAATAATTTAAAGATATTACAGTGCCTGAGAGTACGGTATACAAGCAGAAAAGGTTCTCCCGCCCCCATCTCTCTCATAACTACAAAGGAAGAGAAGAGGAACAAAAGTTTAGGATCTGTGCTTAAATATATGCCATCATTATTTTGGGCAGACCTGACTGGGCTGATGCCCTGAAGACATGCTAGCCTACAACTCATATTGGTTACAATATCTGTGCTGATGGCTTGATAGGAGTTTAACACATCTGAGGAGTAGCACATCTGTGTTAAATCAGACCTGATTTAATATATGCTTCTGCGTCAACATAATATAGACTTTGTGCCAGTTCTGCTATATCATTACTTTCCCGAGGTTATTTTAGTCTCAACGTGTTGAAAATTCTTTTTTATTGATTCTCTACCTGTCAGCTAGACTTCCTGGATCTCTCTGAAGATAATAAAGGGTACAGTGCAATCATACTCTGATCGCTTGGAAATAAATCCTCCTGAATTCAGTGAGATTTACTTCTAGGTAACTGAGAATAGGAGTGACGTATATATTGCCACTGTAGCAATCCTTTTATTATTGCACTTATAAACAGAAAGAGATCAGAATAGAGGATAGAGTTGAGTTATAAACTGGATTTTTAAGAGCAAACAGAAATGAAAATTTTTCCCCAAAGTAGGTATTAAAAGAACAGAGCAAAATGGAATGAGTAAGATGATGCAACTCTAGTACAGTAGTACATTTTTACTCAAAAGAAAATCTAATTTAAACTCTATTTCTAAGAAACTATGTAAGATTACAACCTAAATCACATGCTGAATCTACTATTTATTCTTACATTTTGGAGATGGGCATCAAAGCTGAAGATTTATTATACTCTTAACTTGCATGTGGATTTAAGCCAGTGGGAAAGTCTTCGGGCTATTGATTTGCACTGGCAGTAAAATATTTCTATTACTGTTTTCTTTCATCTTATTGTTCCATAACTTTAATGGTTGTAGTTTAGTGTAATGTTTGGTGACAGATAAAAATAATCAATTCCTATCTTCCACAGAAAACACATCAAATGGAGAAATACTTCCAGTGCTTTACTTGCTTTTCCATTACCTTTAAAAACATCTAAAATAAAAGAGCATCTTTGTTGGTTTGATATATTGTCAATACTAATTTATACTTTTGAAGGCAATCTCTAGATGCTAGTGTTATTAATGTGGCAAGAACAGCCTCATGGTATGCTGGTATCTGTATAGAGCTGGGTTATGCCAGTTATTATTCTGAATTATGTTATGAGTGTAATTTGTTTGTAATCTAACATTATATAATATGGGAAATATGATATTCACCGAAATCTGCTTCTCTCCACCTCCATTCAATTTTCCTTTTTCCTAGTGACAACTAATAATTTATTTTCAGAGGAAGCCCCACAGCAGCCTTCCCAGCCCATATGTAACAAACAAATAAATGAGAGGGTGAAAAATGTTTGCAACAAGGCGTATTTCATTCTGTATTTCCCATTTTCCTGTATATTAAAAGAAGAGTGCGAGTAGGAAATAATTTTTTGCTGTGTTATCTGGTTACAGACTAAACATTTGGCAGGAAAGACAACTAAACAATTTGCTTCTAAATAACCTTATGTCCTCTTATATATGGCACCATTTTAAAAGCGAGTTTTGCCTTTTCCCCAAATTCTGGGTAGTTTAAATTAAGTAATTTTTTCATTTTAAGTAACTTACATGGAGAATTTATTATTCCAATCTGTAGAAATGGTCCCTGGTTTAGATAAGCTTAGGTTGTGAAGCAAGGCAAAAATCAAGATATATGATTGAAGCCTGTTCATTATGTTATGCTATGCTATTCACATGCAATCAATCCCTATTGAACAGGGAATAGAACTTCAATTATATGGTTGTGTCTCCCATTGAAACCCTGGTACATGGACTCAGTTGGGGGCTATTAAAAGTAATTTGCTCATACAATAAAATGGACTCTTAAGTTTAAGTTTAATAAACTTATATGCCACCCAATCCCAAAGGACTCTGGGCAGCTTACATAAAAGATAATTTAAAAAGTACTAAAAAGTTTAAAGGTAAAAGACAAAGCAGGTTAAAACACAACACACACTCAACCGTAGTGGGGCTGGACCTCGTTCAAGAGGTCAACAGCCCCAGGCCTGCCGGAAAAGCCAGGTCTTAATAGACTTTTTGAAGGCCGCGAAAGTGGGGAGGGTCCAGATCTCTGGGGGTAGATCGTTCCATAGGACCGGAGCAGCTACAGAGAAGGCTCTGGGTGCCGTCAACTAGACATTGTCTAGTTGACAGCACCCAGAGAAGGCCCACCCTGTGAGATCTTATCGGGCACTGGGAGGTATATGGCAGAAGATGGTCCCGTAGATATCTAGGCCCTAAGCCATGTAGGGTGTCTATGAAAGGGAATGCCAAAAAAGCAGGACAATTTTGAAGAAGCAAATTACTTCCAATGTGTTAGGCTTTGACCCGATGAATCAAATGGATTCTTCTGATATTTACTCAGTGATGTCATTTTTGAGGCCAGAGTCTAGGGATGTACTCAGCAGAAGCAACAGGTGATAAAAACAATAGACATTATCTTCACATTGTTCACTCTAAACCTATATCGGTTTTAGACTGTGAATCCTTCTTAGAAGATCCTGAAAATAATCATTAGTAGAAATTCAGTAGAATTTATCTATCCTTAATCAGATTATAGATGCCCAAGTTTCTGTAAGAGGAGAAGGTGGATATTTCCAGTTTGTATTGTGTTTTTAAAATTATTTGAGAATTGGAATAAATCCATTTATATGGTATTTGCACAATGAGTGTTTCTCCTTCCCTAAATATATTTTGTTCATAGGGCCATCCAGGGAAAGAAGGGCAGACGGGGGACAAAGGTGACACGGTATGTTTATACTTTATTTTTATTTTGCTGTAAAAACTGTGTGTATAATTAGAAAAAGAGTGTAATTAGAAAAAGAGTGACAGGTATGGAACTATGTTAAATAAGCTGTGATTGATATCTTAGACCATTGGGAATTATCGTCACTGGAGTCTAACTTTTCACAAACTTTTTTCTTCTATTGAAGAATGTTTCTTTATTTAATTTTTCCCGTGCAATTCTTTTGTGCTGTCTGTGAATGGTTAACAAAAAAAAAGTGATAAATAAATTCATCAACTAGATATTCTCTATTTAAAGATAAAAGGAGAATGCTCAGCATAAAGACTATGGGGAAAAGAGAATATTTCCTGTACTGTTTTGGTTATTGGCCATAGATGATGATGATGGTGGTAATAATTTCATACTGTTTATACTGTTCTCTAGATTAGAACAACATAGTTTTCCCAATGCTTCCTTCAATAAACTCAATAAATAAGGAAATAACTCTGTAAATTCTCAATAAATTAGTCACTGAATCTGCTCAATCATTTTGATATGAAATGGGCTGTTCTGACCCAGCTCCCAAATATGATAAACCCTCTGTAGTTAAATCAATGATTCATTTATTAGGAGTGCCAGCAGCCCCGGAAAAAAAATCTCTCTCCCCCTCCCTCCCTTCTTCCCTCCCTCCCTCCCTCCCTCCCTCTTTCTCTCTCTCACACACACACAAACACACCAGGGGTGGGTTTCAACCGGTTCGCGGCGGTCCCCGCGAACCGGTTGGTCGGCGAACCCAGAAGTAAGTAACTTCCGGGAACGCTGAAGGGCCCAGCCGTCTGCCCGCGCTCCTTACCTGGTTTTGACGAGTTCTGCGCTTCCACGCATGCGCAGGACGCATACAGTGCCTGCGCGATCCTCCAGGAGCAGCTGGAACATCGCACAGATGCTAGTACGCATGCGTGCACTGCGCTCGTGCACGAGGACGCCGCCGGCCCCGTTCCAACCGAATCGGTTGGAACGGGGCGACAAACCCACCCCTGAAACACACACACAGCAGGCTAACAAGTCTCTCTGGCAAGGAGATGAATAGTTGTCTGCCACATCTATTTGTCTTTGCCCCCCTGCCTTTTATGCCCAAGTAGGGCTTTGCTAGCAGCGGTGGCTCATCCATCCCAAGGTTTGGCCCATACATTTCCACTGCTCTCCTCTCCTCTGCGTTTTGCACATCCGTGCGTCAGGCACTGGACTCAACTGTTCCTCCTCTTCCTCATCAGCCACCTCCAGACCTGGAGGCTGTTGACTCTCCATCTGAGGGCTGACGGATGGCCCACGCTCCACCTCTGTCTCTCTCTCTAACAGCTCCATTCCCTCTTCCCCCCTCAGGTTGCCTTGATGCTGGCCCTGACTCCCACGCTGCCTCCTCATCTAATTTGGCTGCAGGAGGGGCCGGTGGCCAACAGACAAAAACATGGGCAGCAAATAAACAAAATAACAAATTTTAAAAATAGGAATGACTTTTCATTCTGTTCTCAGCGAGCATCCCATTTGTTTTTCCATTTTAAATTACTTTCAATGAAGTCAACTTTTATTACTTCAAATGAAGTCAACTTTAAATTACTACTCGACAACTTTATGTTGGCCAGGTTATATTGTCAAAGTACATGTCACATTTACGGATGGTTAAAATCCAGCAGACTGGTTTTTAAAATAAATTGATACTGCTAGCTGAGCTGGGTATGGAACTGTAGATAGAAGTCTGAACATGTCTTGAACTACAGTGGTACCTCAGTATCCATCCTTAATTGGTTCCGAGAAGTGCACTGGGTGCCAAAAATGATGAGTATCAAATAGATCTTTCCCCTAAGGAATAATGTAGTGAGCCACAAGGCAGCCGCCACTGATAGGTTCTAGCTTGTGCATTGAGAACTAAATAAACGATGAGTATTGAAACAAATTTTTCACATCAAAATGCATTGAGTGCCAAATTTGATGAGTTTCAAAGCAGTTGAGTACCAAGGTGTCACTGTATTCACAAGCATATGCACCAACAGGTTTGAAAGGGAATGTTTTTGCAGATTAGAAGATTAAAACCATGGCGAGGAACATCCGTCATCTAACTAGAAATAATGCAGCACAGTATCATTACTGTAGTGGCTCAGCAGAGTACAGATGGTTCCTTTAATTCCATAATTCTTCCTTTTCATCCGATGTTCTTTTTCCACCCAGGATTGACTATCCAAAATTCTAAGTGTTCTTCTGTAACACCCTCCCTCCCCGTCTCTCCCTTCCTCTCTCTGTCTCCCTCCCTCTCTCTCTCTCTGTAAAAACAATGTTTTTCCTTCTCTTATTAGTGTTTCCAACATCTACTAGATTAACATAGTAAAATATTAACCAATTGCATTTATTTTTTGTTCCTTTGCTCATATAACATGATATTTATGTAATGGTCAATTGGTCCTTTTATATATGTAAAAGGAAGTATGTGGGTTCTCAGTCCAGATAGCCACAGGTATTTGCATATGGGTGAGAGAATAATTATTTCTTCCTCCATTGGCTTCATTTCTGACCTCCAGCCAATCCTGTGTAAGTTAAAAGAAGAAGGAAAACATTGCAGCCAATGAGTTACTTTTAATTTTCTCTTAAGGAATTAATGATTCCAATACTGTGAATGATAGATCTAATCTGGAAATGTATCCTAGCATAAATAAAAATATGTGTCCGTCTGTTAAGAAATATAGGAACTAAGGATAGCATGCCCAATGCGATCATGGTATTGCCTAATGCTCATAAATTAGTATAAATAAAGATTTATTTGATGTGATTTTTAAAAATTGGGTATATTAAAGTACAAAATTGTCCTGAATAGCTATATAATTTGTCATTCAATTTGAATGGATTTGCATGGCACAGTTCACTGTAGCCTTGGTTTAAAATGCCATATTTATTTCCCAGTACACTTGAAAAGTCTTCCTTAGTACAAGTTTTACTAAATAATTCCTCAGTTGACTGCTGTTATATATTCATTTGTGCTGATGCAATATACAGGCAGTTCTCAATTTATTACCACAGTGGATCCCAGCATTTATGTTGCTAAGCAAGGCAGTTGTTAAGTGAGTTGTGCACCATTTATAATGTTTTCTTTGACCCAGTCGCTAAGTGAATCACTGCAGTTTTTAGGTGAAGCAGGCAATAGTTAAGCGAAGAAGCAGGCTTCATTAATTTTTGCTTATTGGAAGCTGGCTGGGAAAGTTACCAATGGTGATCACATGACAGCACAGCTGTAATAAACACGTGCCAGTTGTCAAAGACCTGAATTTTGATCACATCACCATGGGGATGTGAAAACCAGTCATGCCATTTTTTCAGTGCCATTGTGACTTCGAACAGTCACTAAATGAATGATTGCAACTCTTAAATTAACATACTTCTGGATATTTCTGATTGAACCTTGCAGATTATATTAAACAAAGCATGTTCAAAACAGCAACTGCTGATACTTTTGAAAAGTAAATGGGTAGCATCGTGGGTCTTGTAGTACTGCATGTATTCTGCTTAAACTTCACGTAGCATAATCTATATAAAATTCAATGTTTTTTAGGGCCCTGCAGGTCCTCATGGGCCAGTCGGCTATCCTGGTCCCCGTGGTGTAAAGGTATGGATAACATTATGTTTTTATTTGATAAACAATCAACTTGGCATTAATTTTTTGCTAATCTGGTCCCTTGGCCATTGTCATCTGTATTTTTTCGTAGGGTGCTGATGGCATCCGAGGGCTGAAGGGAGGCAAAGGTGAAAAGGTAATATGTTATTTTTTTTTTTACATTCTATTGCAAAAAAAAAACATCCCAATTAAATGGGAAAATTTAAGTGAAAATAATCTCTATTACATTTAGGTGCAAAATTATTATACGGTGGCTGAGAAATCGCCGTAGTGGCAGAGTAAGCTCCAGAAATGTCTTCAGATGGCCCAATGATTTCAGCAAATCTATCTATCTATCTATCTATCTATCTATCTATCTATCTATCTATCTATCTATCTATCTATCTATCTCTCTCTCTATCTCTCTATCTCTCTATCTCTCTATCTCTCTATCTCTCTATCTCTCTATCTCTCTATCTCTCTATCTCTCTATCTCTATCTCTATCTCTATCTGGATTTGGATTTATTTGGATTTATTTATTTATAGGCCGCCCTTTTCCCTGAGGGGACTCAGGGCGGCTTACAATCAAAAAAGGAAGGGGAGTGTAGGACAATACGAAAAAAGAAATGTGCACAAAGTAAATTAGTCAATAAAACTCAACATTCACTCAGCATTCGGGAGGGGCGAAATAAGATTATCCCCAGGCCTGACGGGTTAGCCAGTTCTTGAGGGCTGTGCGGAAGGCCTGGACGGTGGTGAGGGTACGAATCTCCACGGGGAGATTGTTCCATAGTGTCGGAGCCGCAACAGAGAAGGCTCTCCTCCGAGTAGTCGCCAGTCGGCACTGACTGGCGGATGGAATACGGAGGAGGCCAACTCTATGCGATCTGATGGGACGCAGGGAGGTAATTGGCAGAAGGCGGTCTCTCAAATAGCCAGATCCACTACCATGGAGCGCTTTGTAGGTGGTGAGTAGGACCTTGAAGTGCACCCGGAGACCAACAGGTAGCCAGTGCAGCTCACGGAGGATCGGTGTTATGTGGGCGAACCGTGGTGCGCCCACAATCACTCGCGCGGCCGCATTCTGGACTAGCTGAAGTCTTCGGATGCTCTTCAAGGGCAGCCCCATGTAGAGCACATTACAGTATTCCAGCCTAGAGATCATCTCTATCTCTTATCTATCTATCTATCTATCTATCTATCTATCTATCTATCTATCTATCTATCTATCTATCTATCTATCATCTATCTATCTATCTATTATCTATCTATCTGTCTGTCTGTCTGTCTGTCTGTCTGTCTGTCTGTCTATCTAATCTATATCTATATCTATATCTATATCTATATCTATATCTATATCTATATCTATATCTATATCTATCTCTCTCTCTCTCTCTATCTATCTATCTCTAACTCTATCTCTAACTCTATCTCTATCTCTATATCTATCTATCTATCTATCTATCTATCTATTATCTATCTATCTATCTATCTATCTATCTATCTATCTATCATCTATCTATCTATCTATCTCTATCTCTATCTCTATCTCTATCTCTATCTCTATATCTATCTATATCTATATCTATATCATCTATCTATCTATCTCTATCTCTCTCTATATCTATATCTCTCTCTATCTCTCTCTCTCTCTCTCTCTCTCTCTCTCTATCTCTATCTATCTCTATCTCTATCTCTATCTCTATCTCTCTCTCTCTCTATCTCTATCTCTATCTCTATCTCTATCTCTATCTCTATCTCTATCTCTATCTCTATCTCTCTATCTATCTATCTATCTATCTATCTATCTATCATCTATCTATCTATCTATCTATCTATCTATCTATCTATCTATCTATCTATCTATTATCTCTCTCTATATCTATCTATCTATCTATCTATCTATCTATCTATCTATCTATCTATCTATCTATCTATCTTGTACTTCTTTTAAAATAGGACAGGAAATGTCAAGCGTGAGAAATCAAGAAAGCCAGGCAATTGAAAAGAATATAAAGGTTTATTGCAAGCTTAAATTGCCTATAAGAATCCGAACTACTAACTATCAAAACAAATAGGCAGTAGATAAGAGTCAGTGGAATTCAAGGTGGGCCTGGACTTAGATCTCTTATGAGCATGAAGGGACTCAAGACAGATGACATATTTATCTCCTCCCTTGGACTCAGCCTGCTCATCTCCCACAGAAAATGTGCTAATTGTTTATGAATGAGAGAGAGAGAGTTGAACACAACATATTGGTAAATATGTTTTAATAGTGATATAAATGTTGTAGATAATTATTATTAAGCCAATTTGCTTGGTGTTTTCAATTATTTTTATATGAGGGACTATCACAATATGGCTACTGGAAAATCAAATAAAATAATAGTAAAAGAGCAGCCTCCAAGGTTAGAAAGTTAGGCTTTTCCATGTAGATCAATGGTCTTTTATGAGCTACTTACTGTATGTAGGACAATTGGAATAATTTGTAGGGACAAAGCTAAAGTTCCTGACTACTTTGATGTGATGCATAAGGAAAGTTCCATTCCTTTAATTAATTAATGGCCAATAATTCTAGCATCATTATTGCTGGGAACTGCATTTCCCAGGATTCCTGATTTTTGAGACATTATTTATAGCAGCTATAATTGCATTAAAGACTACGAGACATGATAAAAATGTCAGAAAAAGTAATGGACAAAACTTTTCATACTCGACAATATTTGCATTTTCCCCCTAAAGATCGATTGGTCTATACTGCTGGAGAGCAACAATCATTTACTAAATATTTTTTTTTAACTTTACAAAATTTGATATGCATTTTTTTTTATACTCAGGAACATTCATAAAATTTAACCTGTCGTTTCTTTAAATTTACCTCTTAGTTTGATCTGACAACTGCTTGGCAAAATTCAGAGAAGTAAAATAAAAGAGAGAGAGAGAGAGAAATTTATGTTCTAATTTGGGAGATACTAATTGTGTCTGGTAGTATTCAAATGTGAACTCATAGAAAGCAGCCTACTAAGGAATCCTAGAAAATATTTGCCAGGGCTCATAATACCATTGATTTATGACAGAAGCATTCTAATGTTTGGTCCCAATGATTCCTGGTTCATCCACCAGCATCAGAAAACGTTAACATAAACAAGAGAGAAACGAACACTGTCAACAGAACCAACCCATTCTGAATTAGATCAAATGCTGGAATTCATTGACTGGACGGCTTGGAAATGCTGTTTTTTGAACTTTGCAGGTGTAGATTTCCTGTGGTTACTGCATCATTGCAACAAGTAAAATATGGCTATGTGAATCAGCCTTTAATCAGTAGTAGTATCTTTGGGTTATAGTCCAATCAACTTTTGAACATGAAATATCTGATGGGAAACATTCCCAACACTTTTAAAGCTGGAAATATAAGGAGGAAATTTAATAAGGAAAAGTAATGTTATAATGAAGAGCTCATTGACAAATTAAGAAATGAATGCTCCTATTGCCTTAAGCAACTTTCTCATTATTCATTCTTCTTTTTTTAAAAACCTGAAAAGTAATTCAACTCAGCTGTGACTTTTTTTCCCCATATAGAAATTGCCATATTGCAGTAATTTGGTGTATTATGATCCAGCTTTAGTAATGTAAATTATTATGACTTACAGCAAAATAGCTGTTATGCCAGTCTATGAATATATATATATATTCAGTCTATGAATATATATATATAAAAGCCTTGATTTGAAAATGGCTGTGGTTGTCATATGCATTATATTAATTTATCCAAATTCTTTAGCAATTTCCATTCTGATTTCTTAAGGAAGTCTGTTATGTTTCCCTTTCTCACTACAAAAAAACATAGGGTGAAGATGGCTTCCCTGGATTTAAAGGTGATATGGGCCTTAAGGGCGATAGAGTAAGTATTACTTTAAAACCTCTTTAGATCTATTGAAGAATTGTACTTAAATTGATGTTCTGACCTCCTCCTCCGTCCAGTAACGAAAGCCGAGACACGCTTAATGAGAATGTCCTTTAATAACAACACCAGAATCTCGGTGGCTGAAAGCCAAGTAAACAAACAGATAAGGACCTTGGCAGCAATTCAGACAAACTCTGGCAGCAATCCAGCCTGCCAAGTTCGTTTCTCTTTAGTCAAAGCGTTGATGTCTGCAAGAAGGGCGTGGCACAAGCAGTCTTTTTTATAGTCTGGAGAGGAGCCTAATGACCACCAGTTGAGTGTAATTACCTCCTGTAATTACATAGTTGTTCCTGACACCGAGTAGCTCTTCGACGGCGTGCATCCCGGAACAACTCACTGTTGGTTTCTGGATCACTCTCCCTTGTTTCCTCCCCACTGATCTAAAGCTCAGGTGCCACCTGGTGGCCAACCAGTCTCTCTGCACCCTGCTTGGAGTCGGAACCCTGTCCAGGGTCCTCCACCTCCTCCAGAGCCGACTCAGAGGGTCCCTCTCTGTCGGAGTCTGGTGGCAGCTCCAACGGCTCCTGCTGGGCCACAACAAATTGGTAAAGGGAATTTTCATTATCATTTTCATCCACTCAGAAGGTTTGTTTTTAGTCTCAGTTGAACACGTAGAGATCTTCATTAATGAAAACTATTGTGCTATAGTTATGATTGATTCTTCTGAAGTCTTTTCTGTTTTCCCAAAAGGAAAGGCAAGTTGATTATATTATATTTTTAATAATTAGTTTTTATGTTGCTCTGGTCATTGACTGACTAAGGAATTGACTATCCCGCCATGTGTAAATTGGTATAAAGCAACACAATAACTAACAAACTTTAACATCCATGAATTTAATACAATATGGCACACTATTCCTATGGTAAGGAAGTGTACAAATCTATTCAGTCATATTCTATACAAGAGGATTCTTTTAATTCACCTTCTTTCAAAGGCCCATAAATCCCAGCAGAGGCATTCTTTAATTTATGACCATAATTGGAACAGGAATTTTGGTCACTAGGCAATGTAGTTGTTAAGCGAGTCATCTTGAGACCTGATTTTATGATCATTTTACCTCAGATGTTAAGCAAATCACCTGGTTGTTAAGTGAATCCTGTGGTTGTTAAGCAGATTCAGTTTCCCCAATTGACTTTCTTGGCAGGAGCCATCAGGGTTTAAGCTCATAAATCACAGTCCCATGATACAAGATGTGACAACCATTGTAAATGCATGGCTATCAGGTGCCCAAATTGTGATCACATGACTTTAGGGGTGGTGTGACAGTCAAAACTTTGAGGATTGGTTGTAATTCAGTTTTTCCATGGCTGTCGTAACTTTGAAATGTCATCAAACAAACAGTTGTAAATCAAGAACTACCTAGATTGTTGGGCTACTTCAATGCCCAGAGAAGACCCTTGCCATCAAGAACTTCTAGGTGACAGTGTTTAGGAGAAGAAACTTGAAGGCATGTGATCTTTGCTAGCAAGACAATGGTTTAAGCTTTGTACTAGAACTTCTCTATCCTCCGTTCCTGTCCTCGCCACCCCTACCTAGTAGAATGATGAGAGCTTTTAGTAATCTCTACTGTTTTAGGAAATGTCCAAAGATACCCTTGCCTTTTGAGAACTTTTCTTAAGAGGTGTATTTTATGGAGCTGCATGGCTTCTGATTTTTATAATCTGAGGATGAGTTAAAGCTTTTCATTAAAGCTTCATTTATGCTTTATTAATCATCAATTTTGATTAATATTGGTATTTACTGTTTAATTGTTCCACGTTGTCTCACCTTGGCTGGAAGGTAACCTTAAAGTAATTTAAATTGTAAATTAACAACATACAGTAGTAGAAACATTGTACGTGCATTTTTGTATGCTACTCCTGCAATAGCATTTAGTGTTCTCCGGACATATATGATTCTCATTATTGGTATGAATGTGTCAGCTTTTGTACTATTTTGACAGATCTCAAATTGCTTGTTGCTGCTTCTTACAATGGTAGAGTCATTTTATGAAAATCTCAAAACCGCCCCAAACTTTATAACAAAATAAAGCAATTGGTTTTCTTTTATTCAGCATTGTTAATGTAGTGCAGAAGCGGTGTCTCAATATAGTACAGAAGCTGATATTTTATCAAAGTTCCATGCAGTTTGATACTATCGAGCAAGAACATTTTCTACGCCATCTGCATTTATTGAATTTTATTTTGTATAAAACGGATCAAGGTGATTTTTAAGATGGGTCAGGTTTGAATAATACTTATTAAATTTATTCAAAATAAATTGAAACCACTGCCAAGATTAATAACAATAACAATAGCACTTATGGTAGACTTGGATACCACTTCGCAGTGCTTTTCAGATCTCTTTAAGTGGTTTACGGAGTCAGCATATTGCCCTCAACAATCTGGATCCTCATTTTACTGAGCTCGGAAGGATGGAAGGCTAACTCGAGCCGAGGTGGCGCAGTGGTTAAATGCAGCACTGCAGGCTACTTCAGCTGACTGCAGTTCAGCAGTTCGGCTGTTCAAATCTCACCGGCTCAGGGTTGACTCAGCCTTCCATCCTTCCAAGGTGGGTAAAATGAGGACCCGGATTGTTGCGGGCAATATGTGGACTATGTAAACCGCTTAGAGAGGGCTGAAAGCCCTATGAAGCGGTATATAAGTCTAACTGCTATAAGTCTATCTGCTATTGCTAACTCAATCTTGAAATAATCAGAACTCCTGCCAGTCAGAAGAATTAGATTGCAATACTGCATTCTAACCACTCCGCCACCATGGCTCAGGTGATAAATCCTGAGTGATCTGGAACAGAAAGGTTTTACAGAAGAAAAAAAACTGAATGGAGATTTCTTCCTGTATCACAGTTGGCTCTAATTAGTAGTGTCAACCTTTCTGATTTTATCCAGAACAACTAATGAGGATGCTGAATAATCAAGTTATACAGTGGTGGGTTTCAAAAATATTTGGAACCTCTTCTGTAGGTGTGGCCTGCTTTCAGGGTCCACTGGTGGAACCTCTTCTAACCGGTTCGGTACTAATTCAGAAAACACACTATCTATTTGAAAGCATCTTGGAGGCAACTAGTCTCTGTGTGAGACACATTAGTAAAAGCAAAAGAAAGAGAAATCTTCTCTGGTTCATAGCAGATGTACCAGATGAAACTGATTCCCGCTTAATGGCATCTGAACTTTACCCCTTTATCCCCTCCCATCTGTGTCATAAATCACATCCACCAACAAGGTGCTGTGGCAGGCTATGAACTTATAGAAATATGAGACCTGACTCTGGCTAAAAGTATGCATGGCATTCTCCTCCCTTTTTGGTAGATTTGACGAACCGGTTCTACCGAACCGGTGCGAACCGGTAGGAACCCACCTCTGAAGTTATAGAAAAGAAAGAAAAGGGATGCCAACTTTTTTGCTCTCTGGGGTGGCTCCTTAGCTATTGTCTTTAGAAAGTTTTAGGAGGAACTTAGTTTGAGAAAGTTAGTAGGTGGGCTTTAATTAGTGTTCAGAGTGGGGTTTTTTTGCTTTTGTTTTATCGTGGAGACAGGTGGTTAATTTTTTATTTTTTTATTTACACAATATTTTAAAGGGTGAAGTTGGTCCTATTGGTCCCCGAGGAGAAGATGGCCCTGAAGGTCCAAAAGGGCGTGCAGGTCCCACAGGAGACTCAGGTGGCCCTGGCCAAGCTGGAGAAAAGGTGAGTAATGGTTTGATATTTCTATTATGAGAATTGATTGGCTCAATAGTAGCAAGAATGTGACGGAAATAATTGAAACACAAAAGCCATATGGAATCGTGTATGTAGACTGTTCTGACCCTCCTCGTTCCACACCCAAGCACACTCCGAGCCAGAGATAAATTACGGCATTTAATTAACAGACAGACAGGTCCTTGGCAGCAACCCAGCACAGACAAGCTTGGGCAGCAATAAACACAGATAAGGCTTGGCAGCAATCCAGCCTGCCAAGCTCACAATAATGTTCTCCGACATTCGATTCTGTGTTGACTTCTGCAAAGAGGGGTGTGTGCACAAGTAGCTTTTTATAGACTGGAGAGGAGCCTAATGACCACCAGCTGAGTGCAATCACCTCCTGTAATTGCGTAATTGTTCCTGACGCCTAGTAGCTCTTCGATGGCGTACATCCAGGAACAACTCACTAATGGCGTCTGGCTCACTCTCCCTTGTCTCCTCCCCACTGGTCCAATGCTCAGGTGCCTCCTGGTGGCCAACCAGTCTCTCTGCGCCCTGCTCGGAGTCGGAACCCTGCCCAGGGTCCTCCACATCCTCCAGAGCCGACTTAGCAAGCCCCTCGCTGTCAGAGTCTGGTGGCAGCTCCAACGGCACCTGCTGGGCCACAACAGTAGACCATGTGGAGACCTCAGATTTGTCATATGTTTGGAGTTATGAGAACCTATATCACATGAGTCCCTTTTTTCCATAGTGGGGGTGGGAAACAATTCACATTTTTACATGACTGTGATGTCAGTGGGAGGTGTAAAGTGGAAAACCAAATCTCTCACTTAAAACCACAGTTTCTTATCAAGGAAGGAAAAGAAGAACCACAGTTCATTAACAATGGTAGAGCAATGGACCAAGAATAGTCTGTAGCGTCTCCTCAATATTTTGTTTCACTTTCTGAAATAGTCCCTTAATTGACTATTCCACGATTGTGTTTCTGCATCTAATGTCTGTATATTTAGGCAAATTCTTTCACCTTTCCCAAATTACTTCCAGGTGTCCATTCTGTCTGCTTGGGGTGTAGATAGCCGTTCATTCAACTGCATTTCTGCTTGATTGCATCGGTGATCTGTTCAAAGACAGGCTTGTTTATAAGAATCTTTTGAATGGTTCTCCCCAGGTGATCCCGTTTCCATGTAAAAAAAGAGAAAGGAAGGTTATAATTTGATGCTAGAGAGCTTTATAAGCTGTCATAAAAATACTTTCAAAGTCAGATCATTCATTCCAGAAAATATTCCTTTCAGCTTGACTTAACTGTTGGGAGCTATTTGGAATTAATGATCCTTATAATGTTTCAAGACATCTTGCCAGCTGTTTAAAAGGTCGTGAATAAAGAACACCACTATTATAATTATGGATAAATGGTAGCATAATTGGAAAGTTATCACTAAGTTCCCATTAAATTCCGATTCTATAAAAAAAAAAAAAACAGGAATATACGAAACTCGCTTTCTCCCACAACCTAAATTAATTCCTATTGTGCTACTTTGATAGGGAAGTATTACGATAGATATAGAATTTGACTGAAAGGAGCGTGGGCAGAAAAAAAAAGAAGGCAGAGTTAGTGCAATTTTGCAAAAGTTTACATGAGTGTATCTTTACGTGAAGTTGTTACAGGTTGGTTATAGAGCAATCTGCATCTTCCTCCACAGTTTGTGCAGGGATCATAGATGCTTAGATATGAAAGAATCCATTGAGGTCATACCCTGCTCAGTGCAAGAATTAAGGTATCTCTGATTGATGTCTATTAAGTATCTCCTTCAAGACATCTAGCTCTTCTACCCCGCGGTGCTGGTAGTTGGTTCCGCTGTCAACTTACTCTTAGTATTAAAATATTTTTAAGGTTTCTTTTTTAACATCCATCTAGAATCTGTACTCTGAATCCCATACTTCGGGTTGATAGAGAATAAATCTTGTCCTTTTTCTGTGTGTTATCCATTCAGTTATTGGCAGTCCATTCTATCGCATCCCTTCTGTCCTTCTTATTAAGGTTAAAAACCTAACCAGAATTTTTACATATAGGATTTATCTTGCAGTTCTCTGATTGTCCTCATTATCGTTCCTTGATTGTGTCCCATTTTTTTCTGTAATCCTTTACGTTGTCAAGCTCAGATTTAAACACATGGTTCAACAGAATTATTATCTTTTTCCTGATTTGAAAATGTTACGACATAACTACTGATTCATCCTAAAAGTATGTTTGCCTTTTTTTGTAAGCAAAACATTTTGCTGTCTCTTGCTCAGTTTGATTATAAATTGAATAACTAACAATTGCAATGCATTGGTTCATTCAGATCATTGTTCACTACAGGTTGTGGAACGCATACCTTGTTATCAAAGAAAACAATCAAAATAAAACCTGCGTAGCTGTACCTTTTTTAAATTATCACTTTGCTTTTAACATCTTTATCGAGCAGTTGGTACACTAATTATGTTACTTGCCTTTATTCTGAAATTACACACACACACACACGCAAGACTTCTGTTGTTGTTTTTTGCATTCTTTATCAACAAAGGCTTGTACTGAGCTTTATACCTTCTGAAGCCAGCTCTACAATTTTGGACTACTTGTGCACCAGTGACGTGCGATGAGGTTTATGGCTGGTGAGGCACAGACACAGTGGTGGGTTTCAATTTTTTTTAGACTTGTGGACTTCAATTCCCAGAATTCCACAGCCAGGCATGCTCAGTTCCAATTTAAAGTGACAGCATTTGTTTTTCTCCTTTGCGAAAAAGTTTTCCTTCATTCTTTTTCTTCTGCCTCCCCTCCATCAGGGAGAACGACGTGCCTCACCTACGTCAGGAATTGTTCGGCTTTTAACCCTTGCTTAACTCTGCTCGAGTGATCATAAAATGCCAGACTAGATGAGGCACGTCGTTCTCCTGCCTCCTCCTGTAGAGGGCGCTTTTTTAAGAGGCTTTTTTAAACAGTTAAGCAGAGTCATCCATGGTGACTCTGGCAGCAACTAGCTCAGCCTGACCTCAGCTCTTGCCTTTTTCCTTTTACATTTTTTTTTTCTTTTCATGATGACAGTGGTGAGGCTCTGCCTCCCCTGCTTTCCCTGACAGCACGTCCCTGTTGTGCACTCTAGCTAACAATTTTTTTCTCCACATTTTTATTAGTTAAAGATCACCATTGGGTAACTGTTGCCTTCCTTCAACTATTTTTTCTCCTTCCCCCACTGCTGTGATTATAATTTTAACCCCCCTTTAGTTTGACGAGTTCTTGAGTTCTTTTTCTCTTTAGCTTCTGACTTGGAAATTTTTCTGTCAAATTTTCCTGTCATTGCCCTGAGCTTATTGAAATTTATCAGTCCATGGTTCATTTATAGCTACATTCAGATTTGGCATGCCTTAGAATCAGGAATTTCTGGCACTCTTCCTACAAAACTTTTTTGTTTTGGTTTCCATTTTTGGGGAGAGAAATAATAAACAAGTTGGAGAGAAAATACAAAGAACAAAATACAACACAAAATCCAGGAAGGCTGAAAGCCATAATTCATTAAATTAGTTAACTCTACCAAAACATAAACATTTGAGAAATAATATTAGATTCCTCTAAAAATATTTATAACAGCAATACATACTCAAACCATCTTATACAGTAATAATAATGAAGTCTATAATTCTTAATTAAAAATGTATATTTAAAAATATTTTATTCAAATTTGAGCCACAATCTTTCATATGTCATCTTTTAAAATTGTCTAATGAGTCATAAAATCTAAGAAAAGCAGCAAAGTTATAATTATAAGCTAAAGCAAGTAAAGATTTAAGATTGTTTACGTAGGCATGAAATGTGTTAAAGACCCAAATTTTTCTTTCCTCTTGAATGGAGTGCGTTGACAATTTCTTACTTGATCAGATCTCAAGGACGACAACTATGTACATTGCTGGGGACCCTGATTATTGTATATATGAATAATGTATACATTGAAGGCCTCAGGAACATCATCATCTTTGTCATAGCTACTGCCGCTCTGAAAGTTGAAAAGTGAATATTTCAGGGTAAAAAAAAAGGAGTTCAGGAAGTTGAAATATTTAACTAAGGCCTCAAATTCTTCCCAATCCCATACTAATTTCTCATTGCTGCTTGTGTCTTCTACTCTTCTATATTTTAGTATATTTTCATTTCAGCACAATGATCCTTATTCATCCAATATGCTTAACTGGATTGGAGAAGCATGTCATGGGAACACCCAAAGGGTTCAGTGGTCCTGTCAGCCACTGGGGAGTTAAATTAGCTCAAGCTAATATTCCATTGTGCAAGAGTTAAACTAACTTCAACCAGTTAGATATATCATTGGAATACTCAAAAAGAACTGAAGAGAAAGTGCAGCTGAAAAAGCAAACTTCTTCATTATCGAATTCTTGCCAAGGCTTGGCAGCGCACAGCACATCTTCCGAACTCTGGTTTGCAGTAATGGCCAAACAACACCTGTTTGCACAGTCGGTATTACAGAGACCAGAAAAGTAATGAAATTTTGCCAGTGTCAGGGCCTGCGTCACTTAATAACCAAGAAATAAACCACTCAACTCCATTTTGCAGAATTAAGAGTACTTTTACTGGTTATAAGTAAATAGAAGCTAAGCAAAGCTGGATCTGAGATAAAAGCACGCGCAAGCATAGATATCAATGTATGACCCATTCCCCTCCCCTGGTAACCCCAGCCCATAGTCCAATCCAATTACTCCACAGGTGTCATGTGGGAGACATCTTCAAAAGCCATCATCAGGTTGGTATGCCGGACAGTTGGCCTTGGCGGGAAACTCCTCTCCCCGCTACATGCGCAGTAGATGGTGAGAACAACTCCCTTCTTTTTTTTTTTTTTTTTTTTTTTTTTTGTTAAGAGAACTTTTTTATTTTTCTTTGAAAAAAAACAAACACAAATATGTCATCATTTGTCAATCATTAAGACATTGAAATACAATTTTTTTTGTTGTGGTACCCCTCCCTCCCTCCACCCCCCCCATCCCCCCTCCTCCTTCCCCCCCCGACTTCCCAGAACCCGTACACGGTATGGATTTTTAACTAACACAGTCTAAAATCTATTGAGAAAAGAGAAATAAAGAAATTAATGACATTCTAGATTGAACTTAGCTTCTTCTTACTGAACTAACTTTTAACAGTTTAAATCATTTCTGATCTTAAGCATAGGCTAACTGGAATTTCTTAATCCCGTATTTATTTTGTATATAGTCAATCCATTTTTTCCAGTCTCGTTTATATCTCTCATTTGAATGATCTTTGAGATATGCCGATATTTTAGCCATTTCAGCTAAGTTTGTTACTTTCAATGTCCATTCTTGGATTGTAGGCAAGTCTTCCTTCTTCCAATATTGCGCCACCAACAGTCTTGCTGCAGTTATCAGGTGCAGAATCAAATTGGTCTCTACCACTGTAAAATCAGTACATATACCTAGTAAAAATAACTGAGGAATAAACTTTATCCTTTTTTTAAAAACATTTTGCATGACCCACCATATTTTATCCAAAATGCCTTAACCTTTTGGCAGGTCCACCATATATGATAATATGTAGCATCGAGAGAACCACACCTCCAACATTTAGGCTGTACATTCGGATACATAGAAGCCAACTTTTTAGGATCTAAATGCCATCTATAAAACATCTTGTAAAAATTTTCTCTCAGATTTTGAGCTTGTGTAAATTTCACATTTCTTACCCAAATTCTTTCCCATGTATCCAACATTATTGGTTCCTCAATATTTTGAGCCCATTTTATCATACAATCTTTAACTAATTCTGTTTCCGAATCCATCTGTATTAATACATTATATATCCTCTTTATATGCATTAAGCTTTGATCTCTTATTTGTTTAAACAGATTATCCTCAACTTGAATGAAGCCAATTTTTTGATCTATTTTCCACCTAGCCTGTAATTGCCCATACTGGAACCATGTTTGAACTACCTTCTCCTCTTTTAATACCTCTAAAGATTTTAATTGTAATACCCCCCTTTCCGAGGTAAGAAGCTGTCTGTAAGTAAATCTATCCTGTTTTTGTGCTGTATTCATATTTTCAATTGCATGTCTAGGAATTGCCCACATGGGTATCTTGTCATTTAATTTATATTGGTATTTCTTCCAAACCCGCAATAAAGCATTTCTCAAAATATGACTTTTAAAGTTCTTATCCAATTTTTTGTTGAATAACAGGTAAGCATGCCAACCAAATACCAGATCGTGTCCCTCAATGTTCAATATTCTATCATTGGTTAAATGAATCCAATCACTAATTACAGATAATGCCACTGCATCATAATATAGTTTTAAATTAGGTAGTTTCAATCCTCCTCTCTCACGTACATCTTGCATTATTTTCATCTTTACCCTCGGCTTCTTTCCTGCCCACACAAATTTGTTGATACCCTTCTGCCATTCTAAAAGGTTCGCATCTTTTTTAAGTATAGGTAACATTTGGAAAAGAAATAAAAATTTTGGTAAAATGTTCATTTTCACTGCCGCTATCCTGCCCAGCAAAGATAAGTGCAATTTCTCCCATTTTTTCATCTCTGTCTGTATGCTATGCCAAAGTGGTTCATAATTATGCTTATATAATTTCCCATTTGAAGTTAAAATGTTAACTCCAAGATATTTGACTTTTTTAACTACCTCACATCCTAGCATCACTCCTAATTCTTCCTTTTGTTTAATATTCATATTTATAGCTAATATTTTGGTTTTTCCTAAGTTTATTTTAAAGCCAGACACTTGACCATATTGATTAATCGTATTCATTAAAACCATACTGGATTCCTGCGGTTGTTCCAATATTATACCAAATCATCCGCAAAAGCGCGGACTCTATATTCTTGCTGCCTAATCTTGATCCCTTTTAAACCATCCAAGCCCCGTATTTTATTCAACAATACTTCCAAAGTTATAATAAACAATAATGGGGACAAAGGACAACCCTGTCTTGTACCTTTTCCAATTTGAAAAGAGTCTGTTAAACTTCCATTGACTATGATTTGTGCTGTTTGCTGTTGGTATATTGCTTTAATTGACTGTAAAAAATTATCTCCTATCTGCATTTTTTGCAATATCTTCAGCAGAAATTGCCAGTTAACTCGATCAAAGGCCTTCTCAGCATCCAAAATATAAACGCAGCAGGGATCTGGTTGTTCTTTCCCAAATATTCTAATGCATTAATAATTAATCTGACATTACTTTTCATCTGTCTCCCTTGTATAAAACCTGTTTGGTCCGTATGTATCAATTGTTGAATGACCAACATTAACCTATTTGCTAATATTTTAGTAAAAATTTTATAATCTACATTCAGTAATGAAATGGGTCTATAATTTTTGGGTTGAGTAGTATCTTGATCTTCTTTGGGTATCAAAGATATAAACGCTGTCTTCCAAGATGGAGGGACTTTACCTTCCGTTTGAATCATATTAAATAATTCTCTAAGAGGTTCTACCATTTCTAACTGTAAGTTTTTGTAGTAAACCGCTGTCAAGCCATCTGTACCTGGTGCTTTCCCTGGCTTTAATTGCTTAATACCTGCAGGATTTCCCCCGAGGTTATTGGTTGATTCAATTTTTGCCTGTGTTCTTCTCTAACTGAAGGTATTTTCTCCTTGTCTAAATATTTGTCTATGTCTAAACCATTAATTTTATCCCCTTTATACAGTTCTGTAAAAATTCCCAGAAAGCCTTTTGAATCTCTTCCTGTTGGAACACCTCCTTCCCTCTGTAAATCAGTTTAGATATATTTCGAGTTTTCCTTTTTTTCCTAATCTGATAAGCTAACCATCTGCCAGGTTTGTTTGCATTACAAAAAGTATTGTGTTTTGCATATAATAAATTAGTAGCTACCTGGTCAGAGATCAACATGTCAAATTGAGATTTTAATATGTTAATAGCTTCCTTAACCTTTGTATCGTCTGGTTTCCTTGTTAACTCCAACTCTTTTCTCTTAATTTCCTCTTCCAGTTCTGTTCGTTTTAGCCCTTGCTTATTTCTATGTATTTTATTTATATTCATCAAAACTCCTCTCATATACGCTTTGCTTGCATCCCATACAAATTCCATAGATGTACCCTTATTCATATTCAAACAAAATATTCAGATAGTAATTTTTTACAATCATTAATATAGTTTTCATATCTAAATAAATTTTTCATCAGTCTCCAAAACCTTCTTGCCTGCACTACCCTTCCCAACTCCATCCAAACTGGGTTATGGTCCGAAAGGACTCTAGCTGCAATCTTTGTTTTCTTGACCCTAGAAAGCAAATCATTAGTGGTTAGAATAAAATCGATCCTTGAAAGGGATTGATGCCTGTCCGAGAAGAAAGTGAAGTCATATTCCTCTGCATTTCTTTCTCGCCAGATATCTCTCAATTCAAAATCATCCATAATGTCAAAGAAAGATTTGGGTAACTTTGCTCGCATCTTGGTATTTAGGCGGGAAATCTTCTTATCTCTCTTAGTATCTATCACTCCATTCCAGTCACCCAATAGTATACAGGAACTATAGTCCCACTGTACTAATTTAGCATGAAGATTTCTATAGAATCTATCTTGCTGTTGATTGGGAGCATAAATTCCCAAAAGTAATGTCTTTTTCCCTTCTAAGATTAAGTCTAAAGCAATATATCTTCCGAAGGGATCTGCTTCTATAATTCAGCTTTCATATCTTTTCTTAAGTATACAACTATACCATTCTTCTTTTCCATAGCAGAAGCTGCAAAATGTTGACCAAGTTTTGAGTTGATCAAATATTTTTGATCAGTTGACTTGATATGAGTTTCTTGCAAACAAATTACATCGTTCTTAAACTGTTTAAGATAATGAAATATTTTCTTCCTCTTCTGTGGAGAGTTCAGTCCGTTGACATTCCATGTTAAAATCTTAGTTGTCATCTTTGGTTGGTTGAAGCATTTTTTAGAGCTTCCTGCACGGCCTGTTTAACCTTAGGTCTAGCTCCTCCACTGCTTCCAGATTTGCAACTCCCTTCTTACAGTCTCTCTTGTACAGAATATTCCCCACACCCAAATACCATTGCCCCCCCTCCCCGTTTCAATGGGCAGCCAAAAGTAAGTAGCAAACAGAGGCTGACAGCCAGTATTTCCCAGCGCAATGATTTAACGGATATTAAGCTGGGGATTCCGTATTCTCATTATGCATTGTTAGAATCACTGATAAGGAGATTTGATTTGTTAGTGTCTGACTTAGGGAAGTGTTTTATGAGGACAGGAGCAGTGTAACAGTACAACAACATGACCCTTCCCAAGAGGGTTTGTCTTACTTTTGCATTATGTGACTATTTACATTTGGTTCCATGAGAGACAACATAATCAATTCCAAAACAGATAACTTTTGGAGAACATATAGTGCTGCCAAATATTTTGTTTGCTCAGAGAAACAGGTGCTTTGCAGAGCGAGGCATGCTGAAGCAAACTCAACAGTACTTAATTCCATCCTTCTGGGGCGAATAGAAGATGGGAAGGACCCCAAATATCACAAACAGAAGGCCACAAAGTTAATTTATTGTCTCTCAGAGCACAGTGGTCATCAGTAATGCTACTATTACCGTACTAAGCAAAGTACTTCCAAAATTCTATTCATACATTACCCCATTTCTCATCCTCCTCCCCCACCCTCTGTCTGGTTATACTTGGTTTGAACTCCAGAAGAATCAAAGGAGAAGCCCACCTGGCACAATGTCTCATTTTGTGCGATGTCTCCAACCTTACAGTTTTCATCCAGTTCTATGACTTTTGATAAAGCTTGGTCACTCCCACTAACTACCTGTGTTGATTTTTTCTCTGAGTACTGTCAACTCATCTAGTTACATAGTAAACTGTTCTGACCCCCTCCTCCATCCAGTAACGAATGCTGAGACAAGCTTAACTGGAATGCTACTTTAATAGCAAGAAACCAAAACCTCAGTGGCTGAAAGCCAAGCATAACAAACAGATAAGGACCCTTGGCAGCAACTCAGGACAACCCTTGGCAGCATCCAGCCTGCCAAGCTAGTACAAAAGTTCTCAACTTTTAGTCAATGTGTTGACTTCTGCAAGAGGGGTGGTGTGCACAAGCAGTCTTTTTATAGTCTGGAGATGAGCCTAATGACCACCAGCTGAGTGCAATTACCTCCTGTACTTGTGCAACTGTTCCTGACGCCTATTAGCTCTTCGTTGCGGACATCCAGGAACAACTGACTGCTGGCGTCCGGATCACTCACCCTTGTCTCCTCCCCACTGATCCAAGGCTCAGGCGCCTCCTGGTGGCCAACCAGCCTCTCTGCGCCCTGCTCAGAGTCGGAACCCTGTCTAGAGTTCTCCACATCCTCCAGAGCCGACTCATAGGGCCCCTCGCTGTTGGAGTCTGGTGGCAGCTCCAACGGCTCTTGCTGGGCCACAACAGTAAACTTTGTTTATTTTGAGGAATGTTCTCTAATAAATCTTCTTAAAGATCTTTATTCTGGTGTTTTCCTGCATGCTGTTTATGTTGAAATATTCCAAAATCACCCTTTCTTCCCCCATGGCTTACTCTGAGCAGGTCTCACGTATGCCATCTTTCATAAATGTGTTTTCTGATCCTCACAAATTCAGTATCTATGGTATAGATGGACAGACAGACAGACAAATAGATCAATCTATGGATAGATGGACAGCTACAAACAGCTACAAGTCAATAAGTATGATGGCTACCTATAGATGCTACCAGTAGTTACAATATGGAAATATTTGAAAAAAAAATGAAAAATTAATACTTTTTTTTTTTAATTATAGGGTAAACTTGGTGTTCCCGGTTTGCCAGGATATCCAGGAAGACAAGGCCCTAAGGTAAATTTGCTACAGCTTTGGGGAGGTATATGTAATTTATGATTTAATAGTACGTGCACATTTGTTTAATGAATGGATGTGTATGAGTTTGTTACTGATAATTGATCCAGTTGGGATTATAAAACACCCTTACTGCAATCCAAACATTACATTCATTACATACTGTTCTTCTAATGCAGAGGTGTCAAACTTGATTTCACGGAGGGCCACATCAGGGTCATGTTTGACATTAGCGGGCTGGGATGGACGTAGCCAGCTCCACTTCACTTGTGGGATCAAATTTCACTTTTGCTAGTAGCTTGTTTTGCTAGCACTCTGTCCGTGAAACTGGAGCTCATGAGGACCGCGTGCGGCCCTCCCGGGTTCCATTTTCAGCTGCGACGGCCTCTTGCACCCTTCTGCCAGCAAAAATGGAACTTGCGGGCAGCCTTCCCAATTTCCATTTTTGCTGGCAGAGGCACTGTGGGTGGTCCTTCGCTGTTTCAATGGTGGTCCTGTGGGCCAGATGTAAGCATTCCATGGGCCAGATCCAGCCTGCGGGCCTTGAGTTTGATACCCCTGTTCCGATGGAAGCAAGTCCAGATTGGATACCCTACTCTGGACAATTATGTTGACACTACATTGAATAATTATGTATACTACCATGAATCAAATCTAGAAACCTGGAGTCTGTGACTTCTAGTCCTACCTTCGGCGCAAAGCCAGTAGAATGATCTTGGGTCAGTCATTAACTCTCAGCCCTAAGAAGCAGACAAGTGTCAAACCACTTCTGAAATCTTGCTAAGGAAATTGCAGGAACTAGTCCAGGCAATCACTGGGAATCAACAAAGCTTTAATGGAACAAAAGAAAACCTTACCATCCCACCATCTATACATATTATGCATGTTCCCATTTTGTTGGAACAATTTTTCTATATTCAAATGTAGAAATCAAATCATATGAGGTGTTAATGGTAGGAAAGGATCACATTTCATAGGAGTAGAACATTTTGCAATAATTTCTGAGCAGAAATATTCTTTGTTAATCTTCCTGATGTTCCACTTTTAAATCCAGTTAGTTTCTTTCATTAAATAGCATCTGACTATTCCTTATGGAAGCAAACTGCTTATAATCCATTACTACTACTACTACTACTACTACTACTACTACTACTACTACTGATACAAATATCATGTGGTAGAAATATTAGAATAGTCAGCTGTGCTTACAGTTATGGCAATGAGAAATTAAAGGTATTTTTTCTTGTAAAGTGGCACTATTTAGAAATGTTTATTGATGTCCAGGTCTAAATAATATTAATTTCACTATTACGATTGAGTCTGACTTCAAATAATTATGTAACAATAGGTAGCTTATGTGACTTTTTTTTAACTAGTTGTAAGGGGTCAAAACTGACTCAAACTGACTTAAAACCATAAATGAAACAGTCATAAAAACAAAATCAAAAGTAGCAAAGCAGTAAATTTTGTATTAGGTGCCAGGTGTTTGTGTGTATTTAGGTAGTTTTATGTAGGTATACGTAAATGTGTATGTACTATAAGTATGTGTGTGTGTGTGCCTGTGTGTCACACACAGAGAAACAGAGTATATACACCTCCCTTTAATATCTGTACCTAAAGTAATACAATGTATTGAAATTAACATACCATTCACATGGAAATTACATTACAGAAAAATTTAAATCTTTTTTTATTTCTTAAAGAAACCTCACACTTAATAAACTATAAAAATATAACAACATAGATGGATAGTATATATGCTCCAGTAGGTGTCTATTCCTAACCACCATGATGGGATGCAAACACATCACTTTTTTTTTAACTTGTGCCACAGTGTTATACACACATTCCATCACTTACCCCCTTTCTATAGATAAGTGTTTCTCAACCTTGATGTCTTTAAGTCCTGTGGACTTCAATTCCCAGAATCCCCTGGCCAACTGACTGGGGAATTGGGAGTTGAAATCCACAGGACTTAAAGTCGCCAAGGTTGAGAAACACTCCTATAGACACTAGTCTTCTAACAATTCCAAAAACTAAACAAATTATGGAATTAAAATCCATGATATAATATTCTGGGGACCTCTGTTCTCTGTTTTTTGCGTGTGTATTTATAAAAATTAAGTATGTTGAGTTTGTGCTTTATAGTCAAATTATAGTAATGGCATTCAGCTACGTTTACTCCTGTGTCTTCTTCCCATGAATGGTAGCTTGACAGTCATTGTTTTCAAAATAAATAAATAAGCTTACTGTTAATTCTTTATTGCATTCTGGACTTGAACAATTATGGTAAGTAACTGAAAACTGTTAATATCTATATTCATATTTGGATTGTGTGACTTAAAGAATATATATTGCAAAATATATACTTTATGTTACTTAAATATAGTTTATAATAATAAAAAAGTTGTTATCCTGAAGTTCCAGGTTAAAGCCTTGGAATAATCAAGATAAGACATTTCTGTCTCAAATTTTGGAGAACAGCAATGGAGATGTTGAATAAATAGACAAATAGGGTGGCTGGATGCAAGGCAGCATTCTATGTTCTACCATGCTATGCTTCCAATGGCCTTCCCCAAGTATAAAAAAGAAAGAAACAGTTTTGAGTTCTGTTGAACGCATTTGCTATTAAAAACACTGGGTTTAGTTTAAAGAAATTTTGTGTAGTTGAATGGACAGTAGAAAGTTTCATCAAAAATGTAATCATCTTCAAGATACAATATTGAAATCTATCAAAAGTATACAGCGTGAAGGGCTTACTAAATGTTTACATAGATTAAAAGTACATTTATAATTTTTTGTGCAGGGATCTACTGGGTTTCCTGGATTTTCAGGTTCTAATGGAGAGAAAGGAGGAAGGGTAAGTCACAGCATTTTACCTATACAGTTATGAATATATGGAATTTGAATTTGATAACATTATACAGATTGGAATGTATAGTATTATAAAATTTTTATGTTGGATGGTGTTCAAACTAAAGGGGAAAAAAATGAAATGATAGCAATTCAGGAGTATCGAGGCTTTTTAAATAAAAATCAATGCTGTACATATCCGTTACGGCTACAATTTAAGCAATGTGAAGCCTTATTATACACAAATGCAGCTTCCCATTAAAACATACTGCTTAATGATATGCCATGACACATTTTGGACAGAGTGCACAAGCATAGACAATCAGGGTTATTATTTTTTCTCCTATAGCTGGCTAGTGAAAAGGAGATTGATTAATTGATTGGTATGTTTGATATAATTGCATACAAATGTCTCTGGATGGTTTACAAGAATTACCATATTTTTCAGAGTACAAGACACACTTTTTCCCCTCAAAAAAGAGGGTGAAAATCTGAGTGCATCTTATACACTGAATACAGCATTTTTGGCCTCCTGAAACCCCACCCCTTTCACCAAAATGGCCATGCATAGCCTTTAGGAGGCTTCCAGAGTGCTCCTGGGGGCTGGGGAAGACAGAAATGAGGGGAAAATGGGCCACTTTTTGCTCGTTGTCCCCCCCCCCCGCAGTCCTCAGGAGCGCTCTATAAGCCTCCTAAAGGCTATGCATGCCCTTTTTTTGACAAGAAATGGGCCTGTTTTCATGAAAAACGGGCCATTTTTGGGAGGTCTGCAGAGTGTAAAAACTTTTTTAAAATTTGCCTCTTTAAAATCTTGGTGCGTCTTATATTCTGGTGTGTCGTATACTCTGAAAAATATGGTAAAACACAGAAAGACCCATACGAGCCAAGGTAGCGCAGTGGTTAGGGTGCAGTACTGCAGGCCACTTCAGCTGACTGTTATCTGCAGTTCAGCGGTTCTAATCTCACCGGCTCAAGGTTGACTCAGCCTTCCATCCTTCCAAGGTGGGTGAAATGAGGACCCAGACTGTGGGGGCGATATGCTGACTCTGTAAACCGCTTAGAGAGGGCTGAAAGCCCTATGAAGCAGTATATAAGTCTAACTGCTATTGATATTGCTATGAACCCCAGCTTGCAAGAACAAGCAATACCTAATGACCTGACCCAGATGCCTGGAGAAATAACCAGATCTTCAATGCCTTGCAAAAAGCCAAACAGGGTTGGGACCCTCTGAATCTGTGGAGGGATGGTGTTTCAGGTGCTGCCACTGAGATGGCATGACACTGGGTTCAAATACGGTGTCATTGCTTGATAGAGGGCCCTGGAGTTGAAGCAGATGAATATATGAGTGAATGGCCAAACTAAGTATGCCATTAAATATATAAAATGCAAAGAACATTTGTAGATAACAATAGCACTTAGACCATATATTGCTTCACAGTGCTTTACAGTCCTCTCTAAGTGTTTTACAGGGTCAGCATATTGCTCCCAACCACCTGGGTCCTCATTTTATTGACCTTGGAAGGATGGAAGGCTGAGAGCCAACCTTGAGTAGTTCGGAATCAAACTCCTGGAGTGAGCAGTGAGTTCGCCTGCAGTACTGCACTCTAACCACTGCGCCACCAGGCTCATAATTATGGAGTGTGAAAAGGAAATTCAATTCCCATGCTGAAACTGCTCTTTTGAAGACAAATGTTCATAATATACTTTGGGGAATAATCTCCTCCCCCCCATATGATATCATTGAAAAGTCACCTTGTCTGCAGCTCAAAAATAGAATGAGTTTCTAAAGAAAACATTTTTAATCAGACGAGATATCAAGAATTTGCTCTTTAGTTGAAGATGGTGAATACATCCATAATGCCGACGAAGCAATTGTCGAAAATTTACAGAATCGGTATCCATAAAACTCAGCTGGATGTACTGTAGCTGATTGCTCATGATAAAGCTGCACGAAAGTCATCAGAAGGGAAAAGATGGGCTGACAGCTTAGTGTGCCATTAAGTGAGACTGAAGTAATGCATGCCATTAATCTGCCCATCATTTCATTTCATTTAATGGGAATGAAATTTATCACTTTAAACATCTAGATACAGAGTTCCATATGAGGACTGCAAGCTTGCCACATAAATTGGGGAAATGATATTTATAACTAAAAGGGGACTCATGAATTCCTAATTGCTTGCACAATTAATCTTTAGGAGAATGGGGTTCCCTTCTCCATATGGAATTCTCTGAATCCTTCAAAGACGTATAAATATTATATCATGTATATGTGAAGGGTAATAAAAGTGTTCAAATTTAAAAGCATCTAACACATGCCTATTCTGTAACACATCTAGTAATAAAGGCAGATGGATTGTAGGGAAGGAAGAGGGGAGTAGGAAGAAACTCCAGTCCTCCTTTTTACAATTTATCAGTAGAATAAATTTCTCAGTTATTATTTAACGTAGAACTGGGCAACTGTTTTGTTGTCAAGGCCTACACATACCATTTATTTATTTATTTATTTATTTATTATTTATTTATTTATTTATTATTATTTATTTAACTTATATACCGCTTCATAGGGCTTTCAGTCCTCTCTAAGCGGTTTACAATTTTACAGAGAGAGAGATATACATACAGTATATACACATTTATAGGTACAGTACATAAAGATAGATAGATAGATAGATAGATAGATAGATAGATAGATAGATAGATAGATAGATAGATAGATAGATAGAGATATGGATGGATGGATGGATGGATGGATGGATAGAGATAGTTAGAGATAGGTAGGTAAGTAGGTAGGTAGGTAGGTAGGTAGGTAGGTAGGTAGGTAGGTAGATAGATAGATAGATAGATAGATAGATAGATAGAGAGATAAAAAGATAGATAGAGATATAGATAGATAGATAGATAGATAGATAGATAGATAGATAGATAGAGATAGAGATAGAGATAGAGATAGAGATAGAGATAGAGATAGAGATAGAGATAGAGATAGAGATAGATAGATAGATAGATAGATAGATAGATAGATAGATAGATAGATAGATAGATAGATAGATAGATAGAGAGATAGAGAGATAGGGATGGATGGATGGATGGATGGATGGATGGATAGATAGATAGATGATAGGTAGGTAGGTAGGTAGGTAGGTAGGGAGGGAGGGAGGAGAGGATGATAGATGATAGATAGATAGATAGATAGATAGATAGATAGATAGATAGATAGATAGAGATAGATAGAGAGATCGATCGATCGATAGATAGATAGATAGATAGATAGATATAGACAGACAGACAGACAGACAGACAGACAGACTCAGACAGACCAAACCAGACCCATACATACATACATGGCTATAAGTATGTTATAGAAATCACACTGACATTACATGCCTTATAATGTCATGTAACTCATGGCAAGCAATGATATTGTGACATACAGCATGTCAGATCATTTTCACCTCATCTCCCTCTACACTATAGAAAGCCTGAGCTTAAACTCAGATTTAAGAATTGGATCTGATTTTAAGAATTGGATCCCCATAAGGAGAGGAAGTGCACATTTGAATCGATGAAGTAAACACAGGGGTGTTTTGATTTGCGGTTAGATCAGTTACTTGAAAATCAAGGGCAATGGCCTTCATTTGGCTGTATATCTAAATGGATAACTAGTTTTTGCACCCAGTGCAAACTCAGGAAAGAAAGGAAGAACCTACAGATTGAAACTTTGGCTCAAAAATCTTGCCCGCTGGGATAGTTTTATATACGCGTGTCTCCTGCCAGGATTTACAGACTCAGCATAATCACTGAGATTTTTTTTTTTTAAAAAAAAATTAAAGTATAAACTTTTATTAATTACAATGGTAGCATTTTATGCTTCGCTGAGTAGAGGTTTTTTTTACATCATGCTAAGAGCCAGACTGGTGCATTACTTCTGACAAAATAATACAGTCAAGATTGAAACAGACATCAGTGCTATGGATACAGTTAATGTGCTAATTTCTTATTATGCAAATGGAAGCCACGGAGCAAATGTAGGGCTAGGCAAATGGGGAGAGGTCAGCTGAGCCTGAACTTGTTTTTCCCTTGCCACAATGGACTGTATTTCTGAAGCTGCTTCATGCATTTTAAAGACCCTGCACTTCAAAGGAGTCCGGGGTGGGGAAGGAGGGGGAGACTTCTTTTGAAATGCAAACGCTGGATTCAGATGAGCAATTTGTGCTTGGCGCTATGCTGTGGAGGGGGAGGGGAAGTGCCCCCACCTCTTAGAGCCCAGAAGTTGCTCGGGAAGTTTCCCCCACAGCTGCTATTTGCATAACATGAAACAAGCGTATTAATGGCATTCACAACCCCGATATCCATCTTTGTCCTTTTTGTGATATGTTATCAATTTAAAAAAAAAAATACATCCTTCCAGCAGAACTCTATCTGTGGCTGTGGGATTTTTCAGGTTAAGAATGGGGTGCTTTTCATTTGGAATTGTCAATAAGCATTTCTGCTTCCTTAAATTCTACAGGTGCCCTTTCTTCACACACACACACACAACACATCTATACAGGTAGTCCTCAACTTACAATAGTTCATTTTCAGGGGTGGGATTCTACCAGTTCGAGCCACTTCGGTGAACAGTAGCTCTGATGATCAGCTGGGAGCGAACCGGCTTGCTTCATGATCAAGCGGGCCTGCCTGCCCACCCCTGCCCTTTACTGACCTGTTCTGACCACCCTCGTCCTACACCAAAGCATGCCGAGACAAAGATACTGCAAGGATTTATTGACACACAGACAGGACCTTGGCAGCAATCCAGCACAGTCCAAGCCTTGGCAGCAATCCAGCACAGACTAACCTTGGCAGCAGTCCAGCCTGCCAAGCTAGCCACGAGAGTTCTCCAGCTCTAGTGAATACGTTGACTCCTGCAAAGGGCGTGTGCACAATCATTCCTTTTATAGTCTTGAGAGGAGCCTAATTACCACCAGCTGAGTGCAATTATCTCCTGTAACTGCACAACTGTTCCTTACGCCTATTAGCTCTTCAGTGCCGGGCATCCAGGAACAACTCCCTTGACTCCTCCCTACTGCTCCAATGCATGACGTCCGGATCACACTCCCTTGTCTCCTCCCCACTGGTCCAAGGCTCAGGTGCCTCCTGGTGGCTAACCAGCCTCTCTGCGCCCTGCTCGGAGTCGGAACCCTGTCCAGGGTCCTCCACATTGTCCAGAGCCGAATCATAGGGCCCCTCTCTGTCAGAGTTTGGTGGCAGCTCCAATGGCTCCTGCTGGGCCACAACACCGACCTATATCTTCTCAGCTGAGTCACGCAGCAGAGTGGATTTCTGCACCCTAAGCTGTTTTCCTCGCAAGCAGTAATGTGGAAGGCAAGTTTTCTCAGATTTGCGCACCGGTTCAGTGATTGCAAAGTGCACGATCACCAAACCGGTTGTTAAACCAGTAGGATCCCACCCATGTTCATTTAGTGAAAGTTCAATGTTACAACACCACTGAAAAAAGTGACTTATGACCATTTTTTCTCATTTATGACCATTGTAGCATAAATCCCATGGTCATGCGATCAAAATTCAGACGCTTGGCAAATGGCTAGTATTTATGATGGTTGCAGTGCCCCATTTGGTGACCTTCTGACAAGCGAAATCAATGGGGAAGCCAAATTCACTTAACAACCGTGTGACTAACTTAACAAGTGCAGTGCTTCGCTTAATAACTGTGGCAAGAAAGTGTTGTAAAATGGGACAAAATTAACTCAGCCAACGGTCTCACTAAGCAACGGAAAACCTGGGCTCAGTTGTGGGTCGCGAATCCAGGACTGCCTGTACACATACACACATTTTCTTCTGTTACTGGAAGATGGATCTGAAACAGTTCAGCTTGCTTACTCTGTGGGCTTTCAATCAGGGCCTTGATTAAAAGAGACCTCTCAGAAGTGAAGCCTTAATGGATTGTACTGAAGGAAGGGGCTTTGAAGTAGCTGTCTCTTTAGCTGGAATGAAAGAAGGATCGGTAACCCTGCACAACTCATTTAAGGCACTCCCAATCAATACTGTGAGGAAGTTCTTTCCCTGGCTTCATTGAAATGAATATCAAGGGCCAGAGCATTTTATGGAGAAGCATTTTGAAGGCTCTTGCCCATGAGAGCGGGTAGGCAGTAAGGTCTGGATTTCTTTCTCTATCGTAATGGCATATTTGGCAATTTCAGTAATATATTCAGTACCCATTGGAGGAAGAAAGAGTGAAAATTCATGTGGTTTGAATTTCAGGTGGAGGAATGAGATTTAAATTATTCCTCCTAAAGGAAGAAGAGCTTTCAAGTAGACAAATTGAGCAGCCAAGATAATAGTTAATAGGACAAGAATAAAAAGGAAGCTAAAGAGAATATTGAGAACAGCTTCAACAAAACGTTTATGTGATAACAAAAGAAATAAGGACAAGCTACCACCGGAGTATGAAAAATACATGTTGTTTATTAAAATATGAAGACAAAGGAGATGGTTATGCTAGCTGGTTTCTGAATTAATTACAGCTCTGTTTTCCTTTCTCAAACCGGCAAAACCTTTCCAGGAAGATTGAGCTATTTTAGAGAGCTTCCTCCTGAACTATCTTGCTATCTTTCCTTTATTTTTAACAGTCCGTATTGTTATCATGCGACCACATTTTTATTTTATTTGTTTACCTTGGTTTTTTTTTTTTAACTTGTATTTTTATATAATGAGCTGGTGAGAATCGTTTTGATTGTAGCTGTGTAGAAATATGCCAGGAAATAAATCTGCCTGAACAGCCAAATTAATTTCTGTGAAATTTGATTGACAGGGATTACATGGCAAACCAGGTCCAAGAGGACAGAGAGGACCAACAGTAAGTAATATATTTTTGGGGGGAGGTCTCAGTTTAGTAGCATTATTAGCCTTGATATCACTGCATGCATTTTTTTAATTGCTATCCACACCGTGGTCGGAATCCTGGTTTATATTGTCCTATGCAACAATGCTCAATAAAAATGCTAATTACATATTTTCTCCCACTCCCCAGGGACCACGTGGATCCAGAGGTGCCAGAGGTCCAACGGGGAAACCTGGACCAAAGGTAATTTTGACAGAATGCAGTAACTAATTCAGAGTTTAGCTTTTGGTCTTGGTGCAAATGCCCATCTCATTTTTTTAAATAAATTGTATTGTTTTTTTTTTCCCCAGGGCACTGCTGGAGGTGATGGCCCACCTGGCCCGCCTGGTGAAAGGGTATGCAAAGAATAATGTCTATTTCATTTTCCTTTTTCTGGGCTCAGTATTTCTCAAGTATTCCAAAATCATTGCATGCTGTGTGTGGCGCCAATTTGAGTAGAGAAGAATGGTTGTTTTGCAGAAGGATTTTTCTCCCCATTGTGGTGAATGAGGGATAGCAATAGCAATAGCAATAGCAGTTAGACTTATATACCGCTTCATAGGGCTTTCAGCCCTCTCTAAGCGGTTTACAGAGTCAGCATATCACCCCCACAGTCTGGGTCCTCCTTTCACCCACCTCGGAAGATGGAAGCTGAGTCAACCTGAGCCGGTGAGATTAGAACCGCTGAACTGCAGATCACAGTCAGCTGAAGTGGCCTGCAGTACTGCACCCTAACCACTGTGCCACCTCGGCTCCTTGTGAGTATTCACATCTGCTTTTTAAAAAGCAAAAGAACCTGGCATTTTTGGGACATTTCTAGATCCCTTGCATTGGGTCTGAAAACCTAGCTTTGTTTCTGCTGAGTGAATTGTTCCCCGTGGGATTATTGCAAGCCAAGAATTGTGCCACCGTGGAAGAGATTTATGGCTTATTGCTGTGCCAGTGTCTCTTGTGTCTTTCATTGTAGCCAGATGTTGCAAAAGGTAGCAGCGGCAATTAGAGATGGATGGTTGAGAAATGTGTTCAGGCTGCAATTCACAAATGGAAACACACCAATTTGCCAAGATGAACATATTTCCAGATGTTGAAACTTTCAAAAGAATGCACATAAATATCGCTTGGTGAAGAACCCAACATATGAGAACTAATAGCTGGCTCTGTGGACAGATTTCTAAGCTGTAGTCTTTTTTTTTTCTGAAAAGTGTAGTGACATAGAGAACTTCTCAGAATCTTGGTGCCCTTTAGACTTCACAGAATATACCACAATAACAATGCTGGCTAAGGAATTTTGGGAGTTTCTCCCAGAATCGGGTGATTGCCAGAGTTGGGAAGGCTTGCCTGAAGCTTCAAAAAAAGAGAGTAAGGTGGAATATCTCAGCACTGGAGTAAGAGGTGTCTTAACTCCAGTGATGTGCGTGAGGTTTATGGCTGGTGAGACACTGACACAGTGGTGGGTTTCAAATTTTTTTAGACTTGTGGACTTCAACTCCCAGAATTCCACAGCCAGGTATGCTCAGTTCCGATTTAAAGCGACAGCATTTGTTTTTCTCCTTTGCGAAAAAGTTTTCCTTCATCCTTTTTCTTCTCCCTCCCCCTCCGTCAGGGAGAACGACGTGCCTCACCTACATCAGGAATTTTTAGCTTTTAACCTTGCTTAACTCTGCTCCAGTGATCATAAAACACCTAAAGTCAGACTAGATGAGGCACGTCATTCTCCTGCCTCCTCTGTAGAGGGCGCTTTTTAGAGGCTTTTTTAAACAGTTAAGCAGAGTCATCCACGGTGACTCTGGCAGCAACTAGCTCAGCCTGACCTCAGCTCTTGCCTTTTTCCTTTTACATTTTCTTTTCTTTTTTCATGATGACAGTGGTGAGACTCTGCCTCCCCTCCCTCCCCTGACTGCACGTCCCTGCTTTACTCTTCAAATGCTACTTCTCTATTCCTTTGCCTCTCCCTAGTAACCATCCGAGCTATCCAGTTTTAAGTAGATTGTTAAGTTGGTTTGAGACTTGAGAATGTATTTTGGGATCTGCAGCCTAATAATTAGATAGGTCATATCAAACTTTCTGAAAATGAAAATGAAAAAAAAATTTGTTCTGAGCTCCATCCACCCAAGAAATTGATTTCAGCGAAGCTCCCTAAAATGTTCACCTGAAAACAAGTTTGCTCTTCCGAGCCTGCCCACAGAAACTTGGGCCGAGGTGGCGCAGTGGTTAGGGTGCAGTACTGCAGGCCACTTCAGCTGACTGTTATCTGCAGTTCAGCGGTTCTAATCATCAGGCTCAAGGTGACTCAGCCTTCCATCCTTCCGAGGCGGGTGAAATGAGGACCCAGATTGTGGGGGCGATATGCTGACTCTGTAAACCGCTTAGAGAGGGCTGAAAGCCCTATGAAGCGGTATATAAGTCTTACTGCTATTGCTATTAAGCGTCTTTCATTTTCCCAGTGTCTGCCTATAGGTCTGAACCAGAACCAAAGAGCGCAAAGAAGGTCCATGTCAAACACGGATATGGTTCATTCCTTGCCATTTAAATTTATAGGATCCGTTGAAATACTTCTTCCAGAATTAATTCCATCACCTTGTTTACCTCCTGTTGATCTAGTGCAGGCGCCAGCTGGCAGGCTGAGTATTCACCCCCCCAAAAAAAACCCGACAATGAAGTGATCACAGCTTTTTTCTTTCATCCATCCTGCATTCAATTGACTGCATCCTGTTTGAGTGGTAGAAAAAACAATATAAGATTTTCCATAAATATCTTTTTAATCATAAAACGAAATGGGCATGACTTTACAGTAACACCAGAGGTAAACCTCACCCCTCTGCTAAAAGACTATTTGACACACACAAAAAAAGATTTACCACCAAGGTCTGGAAAGCTTTTTATTTACACAGAGAATATATTAGACAAGTCTATTTAAAATACGGTATCTACCTCGTAAGGCAGTTTTCGGCATGTTGTGAAGTTTTATAGTCTTTTGTCATAATCTCTGTATTTTATGATCCTTGTTGACATTTGCTGGAAGGTAATAGATGAGACAGAGGATAGTTGACACACTACCCAAAAATGTATTTATGTATGTAATGGTTTATAGCGCTGCCCAACTCAAATAATGTGGTATCAGCCTTTCGTAGCGTTGTGTTGTCCAGATGTTTTGGGCCAGCTCCCGAATCTTTGGCTAGCGTGATCTCAATAAAGTTTAGGTTATATTATATCAGAAAATAATGTTATCTATTTATGCATTATTTTATTATTATGTGCAGAAATAATATAATTACAGCTGAGGCATACAAAGAAACATGACTTGAATTGTAAGAGGACCAAATTTGTTAGTCAGATTTGTTTATATCCTGGTCTTTTCTCTGAAGCTTAAAGAGGCTTACAGGGAAAGAAAGAAGAGGAAAGGGAAGGGAAGGAAAGGAAAGGAAGGGAAGGGAAAGAAGGAAAGGAAAGAAAAGACAGAAGAAAGGAAAGGAAAGGAAAGGAAAGGATGTATGTGAGAAAAAGAAAAAGTGAAGACATACAGGTCTGAATAAAGATAAAACCTAATCTATGAAATGAAGCTGATGAGCATAGGGAAGTGGTAGACTTAATTGCAAACAAAAGGGCTGATGTTCTGCAGTCAGAAAATATTCATTGGTGTGTCTGGATTCTTGTGGATATGTATGAAATAGAATGTATAGTTGGCAGAAATTGCATGTTATTTCTCCTGGGAATTGTGTAACTCAGTGGTAGTCAACCTTTTTCTACCCACCGCCCACTAATGGATCTTTCTTGATGGAAACATTTCCTTACCGCCCACCAGTTTTTGCGCAAGTGCGGAACATGAGCCTATTTCTTTTTTTTCAGACATGGGTTCTAAATTTGTTCCACAATTGAACAACTACTTTTACGTTTTGATCTGCACTCCACACAGTGCTTTTTTCCCTCCTGTTTTCCCTTTTATTACAAACACCAAAAACAATGCTGTATTAGGTGCCAATTTTTATTAAGTGTCACCATCAAAACAAAATTCCCTTTCCTGCCTTCTTCTTCTTTACCTTTCTTATAGTATTTCACTATATCAAGGATCTCTTTTTCCCTTTTTTATTTTCTCCTTCTTCTTCCTTTACTTATTTCTTTCTTTGTTTTATAAGATAGCAAAACTTAATTTATGAGCCAGACTAAACACTGCTTACTCTCCTCCTTTATTTTATCCCCTTTTCTCTATTTTTCTTCCCTTTTTTTGTTAATTTTTTAATCTTTTCCTTTTTATCTCTTTTTTTTTTACCTTCCTTAGGGCAATGTACAAATAAGGCTGAGCTAGTTAGCCCACTTATTATTATTATCCCACAACAATTCTCTCCTGCCTCTAACTTTTCTTTCTCCTATTTTGCAACTGCTCTGCTCCGCTTTATTTTATAAGATAACAAAACTTATCTGCCTGTCCCTGCTATCAGTTTCCACTCCTCCCCTTCCTCTTCCCACGTGTTCGCTTGTTTGCGTGCACACACACGTTGGTTTATTGATGTGTGCGCTCGCGCCTGCCCACTCGCTCAAAAGGAGGTTTTAACCTCCGAAGTCCCTACCGCCCACCTGGAATCCTGAAATGCCCACTAGTGGGGGTAGACACCAGGTTGACGACCAATGGTGTAACTGAAAGAACCAGGAATGAATTCTGGGTAAGAATGTGTAACGAAGTGAATGAATTAGAGAAAAACATTGTTTCTTAAATACTATATAACATGAATGATGGAGGCCTTTTAAAGAGAAACCTTTATGCTCTGAGGTATTTACCAAGTGCTACATACGGAACAAAGGGCCATTATGTAAGCAATTGTCTTAATCATCCCAGCTTGTAAAGTAGGAATTAAGACAGCCACCTCTGCTTTTTCAGAACTTTGATTATGCATCTAACAATTAGATCGGGCTGGGTATCAATATTTGATTTTAATACTCTTCACACTTTTTTTAAAAAAAATAAACCTCCAAACTCTGATTTTTTTAAAAAATATAGATTTTGTCACTGTATACACTTCTGCCTTGCTCATTCACCTACTAGGCCCAGTAGGCGGTAGTGGAAACCATTAATAGTCGATTCTTTGCGATGATTGTAAGGATCTGCCATCAGTGATTTCTATCTTTGCTAAGGCAAAGGCTGATGATCTCTGACCATTAAAAATCCTTACTTCTTAGTTTGGCTTGCCCTCTCCATGTCTTTATGGTATGGTTGATGGGTTGGCTTCAGATCAGAGGTGGGTTCCTACCAGTTCGCACCTATTCGGTAGAACCGTTTCGTCAAATCTACCGAACCGATTAGAAGAGGTTCCACCAGTGGATCCGGAAAGCAGCAGGCCACACCTACAGAAGAGGTTCCAAAAAATTTTGAAACCCACCACTGGCAAGGATCTTGTAACTTGACAGCTTTAAGACCTGCATGCTTCAATGTCAGAGTTTCTGAATAGCTACTTGGACCGACCTAAGTACTAATTCATAATTTCATATCCGGCACATGGGCGGCAAGCCACTCCCATCCGGTCACATGGGTGGCAAGCCACTCCCACAAAGGAGGCCACACCCACAGAGTAGGTGCCAACAATTTTTGAAACCCACCACTGCTATGCAACAAACAAATGTACTTTTTTTTAGGTTTTATTACCCCCGTCTCTATGTTGTCACCAGTTTTTCTCTAAGATAGCTTTTCAGACCTCCCCTCTGCTCCAAAGACTTCTTCTTTGTCTGTCTATCATGTTCTCCAGAGCCATGCCTAATCATCTCATTTCTGTCAGAGACATACACTTCATGATCTATTTTGAGGCACTTTTTTTTCAACTGTTAGGTATTAAATTCCATTTTCCATGGGCAGATTGCTTGCGATCTAACAGAGAGAACAAATGCTCCCTTCATTTTCAAGTAAAGAACCAATGCAATCATTGGTCTCAACCATTTTTTCCCCCAAAAAAATAATTCTAATTTTAATAATACTGCACATGCTTGTTTTTTGTGGTATTCGGCCACAAATTAACCTAAATGCATGTTGGTGAAGACAGCTGTAATTCACGCTTGCTGTGTATTTCATTGTAAGGCCAGTCTACAATGAAGATTCCTACTCCTTCCATAGATGACAGGTTCAAGGAAAGAAATCAAGACAGGAGGCTGGCAGATGTGTTTACAATATAGACCTACTTATCAGAGATCTCTGTCCTTGAATGCCTGCTTAGATTGGCTTATAATTCTTGAATTTTGAAGCACCCTCCCCTAATTGTTAGGTATTAAATTCCATTTTCTACAAGCAGATTGCTTGCCATCTAACAGGGAGAACAAATGCTATCTTCATTTTTAAGTAAACAATCAATGCAATCACTTGCCTCAACCATTTTAACACATTGAAGGGTGTCCTTTTGTCCAATTTGTAGTGTGAAAACAAGAGTTGACTATGTTAGAGAAACATAGAAATAAGTTAAAGGCAATTAAATGTAGTGTGTTGAAATAGTCTGATAGAGATAATGAATGAGAATGGATTGCAAAAGATGTATATGAAAGAAGAGTGAATGTGTTGAGGGGAAGGAAACGATTGGAAGGATCTGAGGAGATAAAGAGAAAGAATAAAATCTAGCCTCTCCAGAAAGATAGATGTTTGCACACTTGTTCAAAGTAAACAAGGTGAAATCAAGTTTATAACTCTCTCTAAATATGAAGGCAGCGATTCATAGTTCCACATTTATTGTTTTGGTAATATCTCAACATTTAAGTAAAGTACCATCTCTACAAATACACACACACATACATATAATGTATAGCATCTTTTTCACGCAGTCAAGTGAACACTCACTATCAACCGAATGTTTTGTCAATGAAATACTTCAGCTCCATTAAAATACAAGCTTTTTGAAGTATTTACTCTATTTACCCGGTATTGCTCATAAAGGAAAACCAAAAGAGGACACTAAGTTAATTGTAGTATTTGTCAATGGATTTGTTTCAAAACAACATCCAATTTACCTAGAGTTCTGTTTTCTTTTCAGTTTAGGACACATTTTATGCTCTTGTATCTCTTAGATGAAACCCAAAATTTAGCATGCTTGTGTGCGCAAATATTGTTTTACTTTTGATATAACAAAGAAACAAATACAGGTAGTCCTTGACTTATGACCATAATTGAGGCCAAAAATTCTGTTGTTGAGACATTTGTTAACTGAATTTTGCCCCATTTTATGACCATTCTGGCCTTCGTTGTTAAGCGAATCACTGTAGCTGATAAGTGAGTAACCTGGTTGTTAAGTGAATCTGCTTCCCCATTGATTTTGCTTGTCAGAAGGTTGCAAAAGGTGATCTTGGGACCTAGCAATGGTCATAAATATGATCCAGTTGCCAAGCATCTGAATTTTGATCACATGATCATGGGGATACTGGAAAGGTCGTAAGTGAAAAACAGTCATAAGTTACTTTTTTCAGTGCCATTGTGACTTTGAACAGTCATTAAGTGAACTGTTGTAAGACAGGGACTACCTAGATATTTAAGAAGACTATTCAGAAGAAATTGAAATGAAATATCTAGTTTGGCTCTCTTTTTTTACTGGAATCTTCAGTAATACAATTTCATCTCAATATATTGAATTCCACCTTCCACAGTACTCTAGCAATATGGCCAAAAAATTATGGAAGCTTCAATCCAACCCATTAGAAAAGTGTTTCTAAACCTTGGCAACTTTAAGATGTGTGGACCACAACTCCCAGAATTCCTCAACCAAAGTTGCCAAGGTTGAGAAACACTACACTAGAAAGACACCAAATTGAGGATGTCTTATCTACTGAATGATGTTTTTCCTATATGATATTCAGAGAATTATTCAGAGAAGATACCTGGGTAGATACGAACAAAGAGAAGTATAAACATTATGCCAAAACATTGAAACTGGAGAGGAAAATTAAATTCTGAAATAATGTCTTTTCATAAATTTGTTTCTATTTCTCTTAATATTTTTCCATTAAAAATAGTTACGTTACATTTTTGTAATCCTTATATTGCACACTTGTATACAATTCTCGGTAAAATTTTCAATGTAACAAAAGGCGGAGTTATTGTATTTTGGTTAAATATTACTTCATAAAATAGGAATTAGTTTGATTCTTCTTGAAATACGCAAATAATTAAATGTGATAGCTTGGGATGTAAAAGAATAGTATTTAGTTTTTTTTAATTCAATGTGTAATAACAAACCAGTGCTGTTTACGGAGTCAACAATCATTTCAAAATAGAGGCCACATTTATTCATAATCTCTGAGTAAAAAACAAAGTAATAAAGACAAAAACCTCAGATGTTATTTATTTTAAGGTTTTTTTTTTAACTTCAGGCAAGTATTCTTCATTTGTAAGCAAATTTTGGCACCTTAATTTGTTTCGTAATAAACCTATCAAATGAGTATAGCAATTGTAGATCACACAATCAAACCTTGGCTGAGCAAACAACTCTCTCAACATAAACTATATATAAACAGATTCATATATTAGCAGGAGCTTGTGTGCTGTGTTTTTCCCAGTTTTCTGCTTCCTTTATACAGAAAAAAAAAATCTTCCTAATAACACATTTCTTGTGATGCAAGAAGACAGCTGTAATTCACGTTTGCTGTGTATTTCATTGTAAGGCCAGTCTACAATGAAGTTTCCTACTCCTTCCATAGATGACAGGTTCAAGGAAACAAATCAAGATCCCCCCCACCCCCCAATTTTATCTTTAATATGTGTTACCAAACATCTGTAATTAATAGGGGAAAAACTGAAAAAATTACCATAAGGTTGCAGAGGCATTTGGTTATTTGGCAATAAACTTTATTT
>NC_045545.1:5305166-5395166 GCF_009769535.1 Thamnophis elegans
TACAATCTTTACAAATGTTGTGTTTTTGTGGGAAGCCTTTGTGAAAGGCTGTTTGAAAAGCTTGATTATTGGGAATTATCTATTAGGTCTTTGCAAATCCTTCAAAATGGGTGCTTAGAAACTTGCAACACATACTACAAAGCACTGCTTTTGAATTGCTATAGCAGCTATGCCTTTCCCAGATTCTGGCTGTTCCTTAAAAGGCTGTTTCCAAATATGTGCATGCCCAGATAACTTCCCATTATCTCCAGTTGATACACCGATGCGTGTTGCATGGCTTTCTCCGCAGAGGAATCCAAGCACCACTAGAGGTCACTCTCCAATCTCTATTACGTTAATCCCAACCCAAAATGATGAAAGGGATGGGGAACTGTGATCTGTTATTGGCATGCTGTCATCAAAAACGTCCGCCTCATACTATTAGCTGCATTATTGACTTTAAAATGCTATTTTCATAAGTGGAATCAAAGCATTACCCGAACTAATGCACAAGATTGCAGAATGCTTAAGCTCCATTTAGCTGGTGGAATTGATCAGTGCCATCCAGTGGGAAGCATTGCTGGCTTTTTTTTTTTTTATAATGCACCTCTTTTTGGAAAGAATAATCCATTTTTGAGTTCTACTTGTAGATCTGGTTTGCAGCTAGAATAAGTGAACAGACAGGCTGAAATTGTATTGAAATGTCCCAGCATCTCCAAGAACAAATCGATTCATAGTATATATTGTGCCAAAAACTGCCAAGATATTTTGCATTCAGCATTTAAAATCGAACAGGCGCTCCTCCACTCACCAGAAATGAAAGTACAACATTATGTGACCCAACATTTTGCAGTCTCTTCATGACACCCCGCCTCAGTTATCTGACATGACTACGAAAGGGATAGCTTCACTTCCCTTTTTCTTCTTCCATTTAATTGAGAGAATAATTAACAGAATTTCCAGTTTCACTTTAGGGATCTGTGGCGCTATCGTTTCATTACAGAGTGAAAGTTACAATTTCAAGCGCACAGTTGCTTTCCCGGGGGAGAATAACAATTTGGGAGAAGGTTTTGGCAAGAAGGCTGGCATGAAAAGTGTTTAACACAAATTTCTTGCCAACTCTTTGAGTTGTGTCTCCAAAAGCAACTTTTCCTTGTAAAATATAAACACAGACATCTTTATTTTCACATGATGTGAAAATTGCATGTACTTATGTGTAAGGAAGGGAAAACAGATTACATCAGGCTTAGGGAGAAGTGAAAACAAAGGATGTTGGTGTTCTTTTTGATTGTCTTTGGAGAGATTGTTATGAAATTTGGAGTCATGAATTCATAATGAAGAAATAAATGAAGGGGAAAATTCACAATGGTATGAAATTAAGAGAGCACTATTATGTCCTAGTGAAAATCAAAGGGTAGCAGAGTTTAATAGGAATGGAATAGGAAAGATTTATGGTAGCTCTATAACTTTAGTGTTACATGTAAAAATAAATGCACAATTTCTTGGAATACAATATGGCTGTCTACAGCTGTAAGCCAAAATACTGGCATTAGATGCCCCCAAAAAGTGATTCCTGGAATCCAAGAAGGCCCTTGCTGATTCTGGAGCAACTAAATTCCCCAAACCTTCCAGCATTTGATCTCTACCAGTTCAAGCTGCAAGAAAACTTATTTTTCTCTAGCTGTTACTCTTTAAAGATACAGGAGTGTGATTTCCAGTTCTTTCTTCTCATTATCAGAAAATCAACCAAGGTCATAGCCAGATCAACAAAGCACAGCCACTGTCTCTGTAAGAGGACAGTAAGTTTGAAGAACCAGTTTGAAACACAGATGTGTCACTAAGGTGACTAACTAAAAAATGATCCTTTTCTTTTTTGGGGGAAGTGACATTTCATTTATTTTGTTTTGCACTGCAGGGTCCACCTGGGAAAGATGGTTTGCCTGGCCACCCAGGACAACGGGGTGAAACTGTAAGCATGTTATTTATACTGCATAATGTAGCCTTCGCCACCCCATTTACTGTAATGTGTGTCTGTTAAATGGGGGTAGAATCCAAATTTGTTCATTGTTTTAAACTTGTGAATTAGTAGTTATACAAAGGTATTGTTGTAAATTCAAAACACATTTAATGGTATTTGAAAACCAGTAAAAAGCACTTTCAGTTTCAGTGATCCTGATGTACTACCAAAATGTATTTTTGATGCTAATTATGCTGTATGTTACAAATTTTGTTTTAATTAATCTTGACTTTATTACGATTATCCCTGCTGAAGTCAATGGAAAATCACAGGTGCATATTTGTATATGAATATGTGTATATTCCTAAATGGATGAATGAATGCATAATATACCAAGGCAGTACAATCTACAGGTTAAAAACAAAATGTATAAAAAGCAATTTAAAACTTCAACATCACCCTCCTTCAAAAGTACAAAACAATTAAAACAATTACTATCATGCACAGAAATGCAGTTTCAGGAAGCTAAGTTCTGTAGCTCAAAAATTCAGTGTGGCCCCTAGTCTTATATTAATTGCTTTCCATATATTACTTAATTTCTCATGTCTGTTTGTGACCTTCAGTTGAGTGAAACAATGAATTAGAGGCAAAGAAATTTGAATCAGTGTACCTCATAGGGGCTAAATGCTCCAATGCTCCCTGCCAGCTTCCCGTAAGGAAACTCAGTGGGGAAACCAGTGGGAAGTCAGAAGCTGCTCCCAATCCCATTGGGTTTTTTTTGCCCACCTCTAATGATTCTATTTTTCTGTTTAAGTAAGGAAATATCTCTGAAACAATGACCCAATGTGTCTCCAGTTGTCTAGTGGAACTATAGATGTGACAAAGGAAGAGAATAATACAAACTATCATTTAAATCTGAATTAAATTAAAAACAAATGTACGCTTTGGAATCTGATCCCCTGGTACCCCATTCAAAGGTCCAGTGTGGTCCTGTATTTAAAAAAAATGTTCATCCCATCCCCAGCCTGAATGTTCCTGGAGAGTACAGGATTATGAAAGGCAGAATCAGATTATTTTAGGACTTTAAACATGCAGCAACCCTTATAAATAGAAACAGTTTCCATTATGTCTACCTCATAGCCATCCAAGGGAATAAGAAGGAGCAAAATAGGACATCAGAAGAAGTCACACAGACAAATGTGGTGACTTGCATCGTTGCATAGGGATTCACGTAAATAATCTTGGTACCATTTCTGTAATGATGTCTTTGTGTATGTATCCTTATACTGTAAGTACTGCCGGACAACTTCAAACTCTCTTGCTACTAAAGATCGCTCTCCTTGAAATAGGAAGGAAAAATTCATTTGTCTCCACATCACATCTTGTTTCATTATGAGACGATATTTGATGTTTGGCAAACTGACATGGTAGAACATCAGGAAAATGAAAGGAATGTCTGTTATCACTATTGGGATTTTTTTTTTAACAGATCGAGCAAACTATACTTCTTTCTTTCTTTACCTATTTTTCTTTTTCTTCCTCTGGTAGTCCTCCTTGTTGACTTTACATTGCAAAGGTAGTAGCGTTTAGGAATGTACTGTATGAGCTAATTTGCTTAATACCATCCATTGGAAACAGCACTTTATCTCTGCCATTTGCAGCTTTCTATTGACAGTGGAGTTTCTCACACTATTACCTACTGTCAAATTTCTTTTTCTGCCCCCAAATATAACCAACAGGTCTATTTTGACAGCTACAGTGCAGTCCTAGGCTGCATTAACAGAGGAATAGAATCAAGATCATGTGAAGTGTTAATATGACTGTATAATGCCTTGGTAAGGCCACACTTGGAATACGCATTCAGTTTTGGTTGCGACGGTGTATAAAAGAGCACAGGGAAGAGCAACAAAGATGGTTAGGGAACTAAAGGCTAATACTGCAAAGAACGTTTGCAGGAATTGGGTATGTCTACTTTAGTGAAAATGACTAAGGGCGATATGATAGCAGTGTTCCAATATCTAAGGAGCTACCATGAAGAAGAAGAGTCAACCTTTTGTCCAAATCACTCGAAGGCAGAACAAGAAGCAATGGATAGAAACTAATCAAGGAGAGAACCGACCTAAAACTAAGGAGAAATTTCCTGACAATTAGAACAATTAATAAGTAGAATGACTGTCTGCAGAAATTATGGTACATGGTAGAACATCAGGAAAATGAAAGGAATGTCTGTTATCACTATTGGGGGAAAAAAAACAGATGAGCAAAATATACTTCTTTCTTTCTTTACCTATTTTTCTTCTTTCTTCCTGTGGTAGTCCTCCTTGTTGACTTTCCATTGCAAAGGTAGTAGCGTTTAGGAATGTACTGTATGAGCTAATTTGCTTAATACCACTCCACTGGAAACAGCACTTTATCTCTGCCATTTTGCAGCTTTCTATTAACAGTGGAAGTTTCTCACACTATTACCTACTGTCAAATTTCTGTGTGAAGTGTTAATATGACTGTATAATGCCTTGGTAAGGCCACACTTGGAATACTGCATTCAGTTTTGGTTGCCATGGTGAAACCCCCTGCCTTGGGTTTCCTTCCCAAGCAGGGGGTTGGACTAGAAGACCTCCAAGGTCCCTTCCAAGTTCCAACTTTGTTATTCCGTTAATTAGAATAGAAACTTGATGCAGAAGAAAATACAAGCAAATTACTGGTTCGTGGAATTCATAATGTGGGGTGAATCGTTCGTTATCATATTACAAATCCATCTATAGGACAATGATCAAGACAGTGGATTTGTCGTTTAGAAGAAAAGGCTTTAGGGAAACTTTTCCTGCCCACCTCCCCTTTAATAATAATAAAAAAATCCCCAAACATTTATCATTCTTTGGCATTGTTGAGCTCTTTCTCTAAATGGTTGATTTACCACAGTGCTGTATGAAAACATCCATCTTCCTGTGGCACTTCCAGTAGTTTTATATCAAGTATCGCAGAATTATAGCTCCTCCTGGATTTCACTTGAAGCCACAGTTCAAGGCAAATTTGGAACACCTTAAATTGCTAAAAGATTTAAGCATTCTGAGAGATAATGGAAGGGGTTTTAATGCAAAAGTGTGAAATTTTCTTAAAGGAAATTTCATGCAGCCCTACCTATTCATACAGAAAATATTTACCACAGTTCCTAGTTTGTTTTATAAAAAGCAACCTAAATGCAGGCCAGATAAATACATACACACCTCTCTTTCTTCGTTTTCATATTTATCTTTTTTTTAAAGAAAGAAATGAAAGTTTCAAGTAGGAATATGCAGATTTTCAGAAGTCAACTTTTGTTGTTATACATTTGAGCAGAGCAGATTTCATACTCTCCCTTCAACCCCCCTTCTCCCCATGGATTTATTTATTATTTTGTACATTTTGAAGACATATTTATAAAATGTTATGGGATGAAATGAGGTTTTCATTATGTTGTTTTAAAAATGCTTATTATGGAAATTGTCTCATCTTTTTTAAAAAAAATTGTGTAATTGAAAGAGAGTTGGACTTTGAAAAGTATTTCTTCTGGGATTTCCTGGAACCAAATGACTGCTTTAAAAAGTAAATGTGTTGATTTTTAAAAATAATTATTGTATGGTATTAGTTCCATGTCTTTACTGCAAGTCCAATGTTTCTCCTTAGTCAGGAGCCCTTTCCACTTTTTAAAAAATTATGCACGTCCTGAAAAGAATTTAAATTGATGCATTTGTAGAATATTTATTTACGAAATCATGTAAAAATAACAATTTTAAACCCATTAGAAAAAAAACTAGTTTTTCATTGAGAAACCTTATAGTTTAACAAATAAAAGCTAATAACGAGAAGAGTGACATTGTTTTAAATGTTTGCAAGTATGTCAATATCTGGGAAATAATTTTGATTTTGTGGGATGGCCCCTGAGGAGAGTTATGGGGTCCCCTCGGGATATTCACACTATATTTTAAGAAGCATGGTTTTAAACTAACCAGTTGCCTTTCATGGACTGAACCTAAGTATCTAAATATTTTCACAGACTAGAGCTGTACAGATGTTGTATGAAATAAATAGTTTCTTCCCCCAGTGTCAAGTGATACATCATACAAAAGGGACCTATAGAAATAGAAGCTCCTTTACAATGTGGTACTTGTTCTGTGGGTGTAAAATCCTCGCCCCTTGCAGGAGTAGATATAGAAAACTTCTTCCAGACATTTATGCTGTGTTCGTAAGTGCTCCCGGGGAGGAATAAATGACTGTTGCTTCACTACAGTACTTTTTTAAACACTTAAATATTCAATATAACTGTGCCAGCCTGACGGCTTTTGAACAGATGTATCTGAGTTGAACTGAAGGATTGTCATTTATGCATCTACAGTAATTGCTTTCCCACAAAGTATTCGGTCTGTGAGAACTATCGGCTCCTTTGAACCATACCACTGGAGGAGCTGCGCTCAGGATGATTGGAAATGATAGCTCTTTGAAAGAGTCTTCCATATTTTACATTTAAAAAGGCACAGCAATAATTGAATTGAAATAGCAGTCTTTATTGTCAGAAAAATACGAACCCCGGAGAAACCTCATCCGATTTCCCATCCCCTCTTTAACACGGATCTGAAATGTTCCCAGGTATGCCTAACTGTTTGTATGCTTTATTTTGCAGGGTTTTCAAGGGAAAACAGGCCCACCTGGACCTGGCGGTGTTGTTGGGCCCCAGGTACAATGTTGTCGTTTAAACCTGATGATGATTGAATTTGTAACCCACTTTTTCCCAGGAAGGTCAAGGTGTGGGGTACGCTGAGGTCTCCCTTGCAGTAGTAATCTGCGTAATTAGTTATGCTGAGAAACAAATGATTATTATTTGTTCAGCACAGTGTTTCTCAACCTTGTCAACTTGAAGATGTCTGGACTTTAACTCCCAGAATTCCCCAGCCAGCGAATGCTGGCTGGGGAATTCTGGGAGTTGAAGTCCGGACATCTTCAAGTTGACAAGGTTGAGAAACACTGGTTCAGCACCATAGTAACTTTGAACCATTGCGGAACAAATCATTGTAAGTTAGGACTACCTGTCTTAGTTTTGTTGGAAAAAACGTCAAGTGAAGGTTGACGTTTTCCTGAGGAAAAAAGGCCAAAGGCATGTAACAAAAGCTTTCGAAAGTTTGATGAAATTATCTCTCTATTTACTTTAGTGAAATTTTTTTGTGTTCTTATCATACAATCCAGGGGAAACATCTGGGAATTATTATTGGAATGAGCTGCTGTTTGTCCAAAACATGGCAATTAGAATTAGAATGAGCTCTAAAAGCTCACTGAACTCTACTGTTATGCAGCTCTATATTTCATTTCCAAGTACACCTCAAGGGCAGTTTATGATCTTCACAATTGGTAAACAGATTGCCACCATCAGAATCTCTAAAATACAACATGAATTTGCCTGGTCTGAAATAATACGGCCACAGCTGGAATTGACATTGTAAGTTAATGGGGGTCACGTAACGTTGTCCTTAATGACCACACTGCTTAGTGATGGAATTGCTGCTCCCGATTATGGTTGATAAGTGAGGACTACTGAGATGCCTCCAAATGGCTGAATGATGCATGCATGCATGGTGATATCCACTGTGCATCCACTGTGCATCACGGATAAGCAAAGCAGCTTTGTACAGCCCTAATGAGGCATCTTAAATAAATATTTAAAATTTAATATATCAAAGGTGTTAATTCATTTCTTGTGTGAATTTACAGCGGTAAAGATCTCTTTTTCCCCTAGAAAGCCTGTAAGATTTCACTGGAAATACAATACTTAGGCGAGAGGATTTTGGAGTCACGGAGGGGAAAAGGAATTGATCTCTGCCAGTCAAACTCAGATTAGGTGGATTGAAAGCAGTCCTATCAAAGTTGGAGACTTAGCCATTGTTATCTAGAATGATTTTGTACTGGAAATTCACAGCTTTACTTCATAGTAAGCCGTCAACGAACATGATATTCCTTTGCTGGGGTAAAATTAGAATATCAAAACATTTTGTAAAGAAGTGAGCTAATTTCAGTGGAGCTTGAAATGAATAAAATCAATAAACCAATAGAAACCCCCAAAAGCTCTGTTAAAGTATTCTGGAATGGGTGAGGTCTCCTCAAACTGAGCTTCTGAAAAATGAAGATTCACAGGAGATTATTTGTATCTTGAATTTAGAGCATCGTTAAGACTCAGAAACTTAGTTACACCAACCATTTCATCCTTTAAAATAGCCATGCAATCTGGTCCCCCCAACAAAATTGGGGCTATAATTTTGGGAACAGCCCTGACTGGGCTCGTCCATATTTATGGAAACTATTGTTCTAGCAACTCTGAAAGGCTCCAGGTTGGAAACATTGCTTTAGGGACCAGACATTTCCACTTTTTTTTTCTGCTCCACTTTAATGACAGGAACAGTTGAAGTACAGGAGAAACAGTGAAACACATTACAGCTTTGGCTCCCACCCCGCCACAACCCAAAAGTTCATTGAAGTGAGACAGCAGGTGTCTTACTAAGTTTAAATTTTATCTGAATCATCTTTTAGTTTCCCTTGCTTCTTTCATTCACCAAGCTTTTTGTTAATATGGAATGAGTTATCATGCTGTGTTTGTGTTTGTAAAGATAAATGAAATCCGAGCTCAGCTGTATACCAATATCCCTGAATATCCCTACATTTGTTTTCCATATCAAGGTTTATATTCTTTTTGTGCTGTTTAAGCCTGCTGTCACCAGAAGCAATCTATGAACTGAATTCCGCTACACACATCCATGTTTACAACGAATTTGGGGTGTAAACATGAGTCTGTTCTTTTTTTTTTAATCGACAGCTGTATCATTATTAGTCTGTGTTGATGTTTCAGGTGGCTGCTTAATGCTTCAATAACAATAATTAGAATTCTTGTAAGCAAAGCTTTAGGTTCAATTTCCTTTGAACTTTCCTTTGAATGGTTTCTTTATGAAAAAAAAATAAAGACCGCTTAGTATGCTTTAGAAGAGGTAGTCCTCAGTTCTTATTTTTCTAACGCATACCTATGAACAATGAGTTACATTTGGATTATCTCACAATGTTCAGGAAATCTACTTACAAGTAAGTGAGGGCAGTCAGTCAGGTCATAAATGGTACCTATTTCTGTCTCAAAGTGTCTACATCAGGGGTAGTCAACCTTTTTATACCTACCGCCCACTTTTGTATCTCTGTTAGTAGCAAAATTTTCTAACCGCCCACCGGTTCCACAGTAATGGTGATTTATAAAGTAGGGACGTAACTTTACTTTATAAAATTTATAAAGCAGAGTTACAGCAAACCCCTACCGCCCACCATGAAAGCTGGAACGCCTACTAGTGGGCGGTAAGGACCAGGTTGACTACCACTGGTCTACATGAATACTTAGACTACGCTGCCTGTATTCCCCAAGACAATTTAAACAGTGTATCCATGTGCGCTAACTCACATTCATAATTAGAGTGGACATTGAATAATCTCAAATAAACATAGCCAGTATTCAGAGTTGATGGGAGTTATGCTCTAACACCATCTGCACAGAGTTTCTATTTTGCTAAACTAGCAACAATATTCTATTTGCCAATTCTAGCACATTGCACCCCTGCTGGCTGCATAAAAAAGTCATATGTATCATGTTAGTAGGTTTTTGGTGAATAGGAATAGGGTAGACATGAGGACTAAGGTAAGCAAGCAGACCTATCCCCCTTCAAGACTTCCCAGGTCAATAGTGTCACCCCTAAGAGAAGCTTTTTAAACTATAACAAGCGAGCATAAGGAAGAGGTAGAGAGAAAGCTGACTATGTTCAGGTAGTCCTCGATTTAACGACCAGAATTCAGCCCAAAATTTCTATTGCTAAGTGAGACATTTGTTTAAGTGAGTTTGTCCCACTTTTATGACCTTTCTTGCTATAGTTCTTAGCAATAGCACTAGCAGTTAGACTTATATACCGCTTCATAGGGCTTTCAGCCCTCTCTAAGCGGTTTACAGAGTCAGCATATTGCCCCCAACAACAATCCGGGTCCTCATTTTACCCACCTCGGAAGGATGGAGGCAACCCTGAGCCGGTGAGATTTGAACAGCCGAACTGCAGTCAGCTGAAGTAGCCTGCAGTGCTGCATTTAACCACTGCGCCACCTCGGCCCTTCTTAAGTGAATCACTGCAGTTGTTGAGTTAGTAAGACGGTTACTAAGTGAATCTGGTTTCCCCATTGACTTTGCTTGTTGTAAAAGTTGATCATTTGAACCTGGGACACTGGAACTGTCATAAATATGAGCTAGTTGCCCAGCGACTGTATTTCTCCCTATTCCTATTCTTTGTGTGCTGATCCTTTCTACTTGTAGTCCTTGACTTCAACAGTTTTGTTAAGCGACCATTCAAAGTGATAATGGCACTGAGAAAAGCGACTTATGACTGTTTTTCACCTTTACAACCTTTGCAGCATCCCCCTGGTTCTATGATCAACATTCAGACACTTGGCAATTGACTCATAGTTGCAATTGACTCATCACAGTTGCAATGTCCAGCAATCATGTGATCATCTTTTGTGACCTTTTCATAAGCAAAGTCAATGGGGAAGCCAGATCCACTTAACAACCATGTTACTAACTTAAGAACTGCAGTGATTTGCTTAACAACCGTGGCTAGAAATGTTGTAAAATGGGGCAACACTCACTTAACAAATCTCTCACTTGACAGCATAAATTTTGGCCTCAATTGAAGCCGTAAGTTGAGGACCAGCTACACATCAAACCATGTATTATCCTTCAGGAGGAAGGAGAAGGTAATACCCTGTTTCCCTGAAAATAAGACCTAACCAGATAATAAGCCCAACTGAGGTTTTGAGCGCATGGGCTAAAATTAAGCTCTCCACCAAAATAAGCGCTCCTTGAAAATATTGCACCACAGCAGCAGCCATGAGGTGACCATGCTCACCGCCTCCTGCACCTGGTTCACCGACAAAAGGGTGAATGACAAAACCGCGCCTGACTAAACTGCGTCGCTGACGTCATCAACAGAGTGACAAAAGCGCGGAGACAGAAGCACGCTGTAAACCCTAAACTTAACCCTAAACCTAAACCTAACCCTAAACCTAACCCTAAACCTAACCCTAAACCTAATCCGAACCCTTAACCACCCTAAACCTAACCCTAAACCTAATCCTAAACCTAACCCTAAACCTAACCCTAAACCTAACCCTTAACCTAACCCTAAACCTAACCCTAACCCTTAACCTAACCCTAAACCTAAACCTAACCCTAACCCTAAACCTAACCCTAAACCTAACCCTTACCTTAAGTTGAATCGGCTTTCTTTCAACGCGCTATTTAAAGCGCCCTTCTTTCTCCACGCTCACTGTTGCCGCTGCGTTGATGACATCAGCGACGCGGTTTAGTCGGGCGCGGTTTTGTCATTCGCCCTTTTGACGGGTCACGCCTGCACCTAGGGAAAAAAAGACCTCCCCGAAAATAAGACCAAGTGCTTATTTCAGGGGGTCAAAAGAAAATAAGACCGTGTCTTATTTTCAGGAAAACACAGTACTTTACCCTAGTACAATTATATTGGAGGGATGTTAATTCTTAGATGATTCAACCCCCTTTGAACTTGGGAGTTCAACATTGGAACATGGGAGCAAATTAAACACATTTTATTTTAAAGTGACGAATAGCGTATTGTACTATGGAATAATTAATGCCATGCTTTTGGATTTAGGGTCCAACTGGGGAGACAGGTCCAATTGGTGAAAGAGGTCACCCTGGACCTCCAGGGCCACCTGGTGAACAAGGACTTCCTGGTGCTGGAGGAAAAGAAGGCGCTAAGGTATATGTTCACTTTTCAGAAACGCAGGGAAACGGATACTATAAGTGACTTATGGAATGCATTTTGGTACTTGGCCATCAAGGTTTTGGGATTTGTTGCTGCATTCTGCCCTTACAATTTCTGCATTAAACAGTGAATTGAAACAAAAAGCTTCCCTAATCCTTTCCAACTTGGTGATCCTACACATTCTTTTTTTTTTCAGTTGACAACTATAAAGATCATAGTGAGATTTGCTAAACAGAATTGGATTGCTTCTTGGCACAAGTGAAGATTTGCTTGCCATAAACATACAAACCTCTCTTAATTTAACACGATGGAAGGTCTTCATTGTAAGAGTCTCAAAAGTTCAAAGAAAACAAGCTCGTGAACTTTCACAGAGCAAAGTTTTTGAACGGAAAGACTCGGTAATCATTTGGTTGCCATGTAATTAATTGTGCTACAGTTTTCTCTGAAAACTTCAAAGGGGGGAAGCTTAATGCTTTGGATTTTGAGGTGCTAAACTTGAAAATAAAGGATTCACCATGTTTTAATATAGAGGAAGTATGACATAATAACCACCACTGTGAAAAACGAGAATGTGTTAATGAAGCTTACTTATAAAAGACCCGTTGCTGATAAAAACATCATAAATTCTGTCCTGTATTGACACAAGTTCAGGATTTACCTGTAAGTTGATTAGAATTGCAATGTATGTGATGGTTCATTGATGAACCCGCCTGTTTTGTTTTGAAAACTGGGCTTTCATGGCCAACTTTCAGTAAAGACTATTTGTTCTATTTTCCTAGGGTGATCCAGGCCCTCAAGGCATTTCTGGGAAAGATGGGCCTGCAGGACTGCGGGGTTTCCCAGGAGAAAGAGGCCTGCCAGGAGCTCAGGTAAAACGAGAAGGGCCCTAATGAGTTAATCACCAAGAGGGGGAAGCAGCATTGATGCCATGGTGATTAGATTTGGTTCTTAAGTTCATCGGTCAATGAAGGTCCCAAACTGAGATCCCTATTTTGACCATTGCTATAAAACACTATCAATTAAACATTTGTAGGCTTCATTGACTAAGGAATTGTTAGGAGGTAGGCAATGTAGATCATACATCAAGCTGAATATTAATAAAAGAATTGGCTTAAAAAGACGTATTATATTTATTTTATTACTTATTTTATTTTATTTATTTTATTTAATCTTTTATATTTATTATTTTATGTTTTTCATTTTATTATTATTTTATTATATTGTTATTGTATTATTGTATTGTTATATATTATATTATATTTATTATTTTTTATTATTATTATATTATTATTATATTGTTATATTGTTATTATATTATTATTATATATTTTATTATATTATTATATATTATATTATATTTATTTATTATATTTTATTATTTTATTATATTTAATTATTTATTATGTATTATATTATTATATATTATATATATTATTTATTATTATATTATTATATTATTATATATTATATTATTATATATTATATATTATTTTATTATATATTATATATTATATTATTATTATTTATATATATATGCCCATAAAAATAATGCCAATAGAAAGAAGTTTTAAAATATGTGTTGCAATGCCTTGTGGTATATATCGTCAACAACAACAATAATAATAATTGCCTTTGATAGGGTGCAGCAGGTTTGAAAGGCGGTGAAGGTCCTCAAGGCCCACCTGGCCCAATTGTGAGTAGGATGTGTCTACAGCTTATGTTACAATGACATTTTTCATTTATTCATCTCCTCTCTCTCTCCCTCCTCCCTCCCCCCCTCCTCATTCTCTATATGTATGTGTCTGTATGTGTACATATTGGTATATTGACATGTACACAGAGGGTGTGTATTTGTATATACACATGCACCATCTCTTTTATTTCTTTCATGCTGCGATGTGTGCCTGTAGATGCTTGTAAAGACTATAAATGGATAACGTGTGTCATTCATGTTTGTCAATAGCAGTTTCCTAGTAATTACAGCAACTAACGTCCCCTAAAAGAAGAAGAAAGTCTAAACTTAAATGTGTTGGCCTCTGTCAAACCTGCTGTTAGCTGCAGGTGGCAAATTGCTTTTTCTTCTTCATTAGATGGTTCAAGGTAGGGAAAAAAGGGAGGGGGAATCTGCCTCTAGTGGGAGGAAATTAAAAAACAACAACACATAAGGTCTATTAAAGAGACTGATAGAGAATTCTCTCCTGCATTCTTTTGTTTCCCAAATGCGTGCATATTAGGGGCAAATTACAAATTAGGTGATTCAGGTTTCAGAAGGCATCTGCTTGAATTGTCCTTTTTTTGGTTCCAAAGTGGGGGGAAAAGAGTAGCCGCACTGTCCTGATCCAGACTTTGCTGCACACTTCCAGTTCATAGATCTGTGCCCGTCAGAAATCCTACTTTCCTCCCTCCTGTACTTTTTTTTTTACCCGCAAATTATTCTTTACTACAAACTGCTTTTTGCTAGACAAATGCCAGCTGGGAGGGACAAGCAGAGGCTTTCTTCTAAAATCAGTGCAAGGGTCCTATGTGGAATATATATTTCAGGATGCGCAGATGTCTTTTCTTCTTGGACCAATTTAGGCATCTTCCTTTCATTTAAAGCGGTGTGTAACATATCCTTCAATTACACACAGAAATAAAGGAGGATTTGTAGCTAAAGGTTGAAATGAGGGATCTTTGGTGCTCTCTGCTTATTTTTGTTGTGGGTCCTTCCGGCAGCTGAATCGGAGGAGGAGGAGGTGGTGGTTGTGGTGGTGGTGGTGTGGGAGTCAGGGTCAGCATCAAGGCAACCTGAGAGCTTCAAGGGGGAAGAGGGAATGGAGCTGGCAGAGAGAGAGAGAGAGGGATACCTAGGAAGAGCTTAGGTTGTCTGTCAGCCCTCAGATGGAGAGTCAACAATAGCAATAGCAGTTAGACTTATATACCGCTTCATAGGGCTTTCAGCCCTCTCACAGAGTCAGCATATCGCCCCCACAGTCTGGCTCCTCATTTCACCCACCTCGGAAGGATGGAAGGCTGAGTCAACCTTGAGCCGGTGAGATTAGAACCGCCGAACTGCAGATAACAGTCAGCTGAAGTGGCCTGCAGTACTGCACCCTAACCACTGCGCCACCTCGGCTCTTAAGCCCCCAGGACTTGAGGGTGACTGATGAGGAAGAGGGGGAACAGCTGGGTCCAGTGCCAGATGTGCAGGAAGGCAGAGGAGGGAGAGCAGTGGAAATCTGTGGACCAGTCCTTGGGAAGGAAGAGCCACTGTTGCTAACGAAGCCCCACTCTAGTTCTTTGGATAAAAGGCAGGGGTGGACAAGTATTCATCGTCTGCCTGGCTGGACTTATTAGCCTGCGTTGAGAGAGAAACTTTTTGCTGGGGGCTTCTGGCGCTCCTAATAAAGGAATCTTTGAGTTAACTTCAGTTTTTCATGTTTGGGGAGCTGGGTCAGAACATTTTTTTTCTTGCAGACGTTCCATTATCCCTGATGATGTTACCTAGGGTAGGGTAATGAAATGTCTGCAGGAAAACGAGCGAGCTCAGAGATCACCAGGGGTCTCTCGCATACAGAAGTCTCCGGAATAAATTTGCTTGTGTTGTTTTTGAGATGACAATGAGGTTATTTATGTGGAACTCTGAAGGATCTAGGTCACATGGCTCCTCTTCGGAGAAATTCCCTATCCTGGCATTGTAGGCAGAAAGAGTGGCACGATTGTCTGTGGTCTCCCTGACACCTATGAGTTTTGCATCTTTTTTTTTTTTTGGTTTATTTAGCACTGCAAGAGTCTCTAACAAAAGTCAGATCCTTTCTGAGTTGCATTGCTGCGATTGGAATTCAAAGGACCTTTTTACAAATAATAGTAATAATGCAAATCATGAGATTGTTTTAATTTTTTGCAAATATCTTCAAAATGTGGCACATAGTTTTGATTTTCCAGAAGCCTGTGAGAGGATCCCTTAAAAAAACATTGATATGCATTATGCTTTTGTGATTCTATATAGCAGACTCTCATAACTTCACTAAGTGTGCAAAAGCAAGATCAGAGTATAAATCCCAAACCCTTTTCCCCCTCAAGTTTAGGATATCTTCTGCAAATTTTGAAGCTTTAAACATATACATATTTTCCACCAAAAACAGAATAGCTAATAAAACATAAAAGCTAACCTCTATGGGCTAAGACTGTAATTGCTATGAAATTTAATTCTCACTCTCGGGGGTTCCCAATCAAAACAAAGCCATATTAATATTTTATATGCTTTTGAATCGTGCCAAGTTAATATTTAAATTTGGTCCTATTCCTTTGTTGTTTTGTTTCTGATTTGATCTTTCTAAGCATGCAATCAGCTATGTCAAAGAAAGCAAATCAGGAAAGAAATATTTATTGTACTTTAAAGACAGTGTTGCTTTATCAAGGCTACCTAAAATGAAAACCAGTATGGTATAGTTGTTAAGATATTGGACTAACATTGGGAGACCTAGGTTCATCTTTCCCTTCAGCCACTGAAAGTGACCTTGGGCCAGTCATACTCACTCTCCGAATTGACAAGCTTTTTGATGTGAAGAAAAAGAGATAGTATTACATATGTCACTTTGAGCTCCTAAGCAAAAATGTAGAACATAAATCTAGAATAAATAAATCTAGTACTTATAAAAACCTCAAAGGGAAAAAAAACCCCTCAAAATTGGCTTATCTGCAGATGGCACATTTTTTATAGTATTTTAATTAAAAATAAAAGATTGCTTATTCACCAGTAAGCTTATATGTGAACACTTACTATTGAAAATATTACCATACATTCTCCTAGGTAAGCCAATATGTGGATAAGCCAAACCCAATTTGGGGCTGTAAAATTATTGACTTATTTGTAGTAAGTATCTTTGGTAGGTAACTCCTGTGAATGCAACAGCACATTTCAGTAGTTTAATGGAGAAAGCTCAGTTCCAGGTTTAAAGACACATCCATGACATATCGTAACAACTGCAGTGAACTTCTTCAGATGATCTTAATGACCGAAGGATGAATCATTCAGAAATAATTGTTCTCTTGAGTATTATGGACCCCCCGTTTAAACTGTAAGGCTTTAAATGTACTTCATATTTCATCTAGAAATAAGGGGCAGCTAGAACAATGTTTTTAGCACAAGTCTAAAGGGATCTTCTTGAGTTCCTTCAGCATCCAATCACATTCGAAAGTCCTGATTTAAAGGAAATTTCCAAAGTTACCCTACAGGCAGTTGTTAAAACCCAGAGCTTATCAGAATGTGCACAGAAATTTTAAAGTCTTTTCTTCCAAAAGGGGTGTGTTTGGTGCTTATAGAGTGGGACACAGTTTGTAATTAAAACGTATTCCTGGATTTTCAAAATCAAATCAAAAACAGCTGAGCAGTCAAGAAAAAATTGATAGAGTCACACTTTGTTTCTTACTCCCATCCTTCACCTCCATTACCCAAGAAACCAACGTGAAACTCTTTACAATGGATGTAAGTTTTTTCTTTATCATATGCCGTAGAACCTGGCCAACCCCCCCCCCATCTCCAAACCAGAGAGATTATTCTTTACTTCATGAGGAGCCCAGCTCCCTTGGGTGTTCTTTTAATCCCTGACTCCCATATTTCCCTTTCAGAGAATTTTTTTCAGCATTCTCTTCCGCTCATGTCTTCCAGCACCTCTTTAATTTCCCTCGATCTCTTTTTTGACCTCCAAGGTTTTTTTAAACAGAAAGAACCGAACTCCCTTTGGTTTTGCTTGGATAAACATTCCCCTCTCCCTCCTACAGGTTAGAATTCTAAGGTGATTGCTAGATTTTCATAGTGGCCATTCCGTTGGTTTACATACTGTATATTCAGACATGCTTTACTAGGAAAGCAGATGATTTGATTAGTTCCCTGAGGGAGACAAGGGTAGAGAGTATAACAGTGGTGGGATTCAAATAATTTAACAACCAGTTCTCTGCCCTAATGTCCAGCTGGGTAGGCGGGGCTCGGCAGTCATGTGATCATGTGGCATGGCCAAGTCAATGTCACTCAGGTCAATGGGCACTTCGCCTTAGTTGTTGCAATGGTAACAAGGGTTAAGCAGAGAGGCAGTTTCTGTAAGCAGGGCAAAAAAGATTAGGCTAGAAACAACACCAGAATGTTTCCTTCCTGCCTTCCTTACAGGATTAGCCCTGTAAAGTGGAGAAAAAAACAAACAAAAGATTTCTTCCAACAACTGGTTCTCCAAACTTCTTAGAAAGTTATCAACCGGTTCTCGAATAGGTGCAAACCGGCTGAATCCCACCACTGGAGCATAGGCTCTGTGGAGAATGTATTGTGGAAGTTTGCTTGTTTTTTCTTACCTGCAGCAGATTCTAGAGTTAATGGGCGGTGGGGAGGGGAGTATTCATTATAGTAACTGGTTTTCAATGAATTCAGATGTTATAAGGCCATGTATTCGTAATTTTAGCATATTCTTCATAGAGGTAGGGTGGGATTCTTTTTAGTGGGCCTATATTCTAGCAAACATTTTCAGAATTCTTCTGTAGTTTTGAGATATGTTATCTTCTGCAGTAACAAAATTGTGAGTGGCAGATGTAGGGGGCCCTTTGTAGGAAGTAGAAAGTAATACTTTCTAACCATTCACTGCCTGATAAATTCTAATAGAATTGCTTCTTGAATGGTATGAAACCAGTTCCAGGAATCAGTGGCTTTTTATGACTCAAGAAAAAATTGCCATTTCTCAGAAGTGATTTTTTTTTTTAATTAAGAAAATGATGTTGAAAAAGTTCTGATTCCGATGGCTAAATTTGTAGTGTTTGTCTTCATTTAATTTTTTTTTACTATATGATATCATTTTTGCTTTTGACTGTCAAGATTTCCTAAAATCTTCCTAAGAGCCAAGGTGGCGCAGTGGTTAAATGCAGCACTGCAGGCTACTGCTAGATCAGCAGTTCAGTGGTTCAAATCTCACCGGCTCAGGGTTGACTCAGCCTTCCATCCTTCCGAGGTGGGTAAAATGAGGACCCAGATTGTTGGGGGCAATATGCTGACTCTCTGTAAACCGCTTAGAGAGGCCTGAAAGGCCTATGAAGCGGTATAAGTCCACTGCTATTGCTATTGCTATTGCTAAAATGCAGAGCACTTACTGCCAAAATAAAAACTTTTACAGAATGCCATTCCATGCCAATTATCCCAGCCAGCAGGATGTCAAGTTAAAAGTTTAGGGATGCTCTTGAGCTTTTAGCAATAAAAAAAAAAAGATAGTACTTAAATGTATGGTTCAAAAGTTTTCATGATTCCCTGTAGGACAGCTCCTTTTCTTATGCCATAGAAGTCCCCAAGTTTAGGCACTTTGCGGGAATGAATGAATAAGTGAATTAAAGAATAAAGAATGAATGAATCAGTGGTGCGATTCAGCCGGTTCGCACCTATTCGGGAGAACCGGTTGGTAACTTTCTAAGCAGTTCGGAGAACGGTTGTTGGAAGAACTCTCCCCCCCCCCACTTTGCAGGGCTAATCCTGTAAGGAAGGCAGGAAGGAAACATTCTGGTGTGTTTCTAACCTAATCTTTATTGTCCCGCTTACAGAAACTGCATCTTGATTAACCCTTATTACATTGTAACAGCTAAGGTGAAGCGCTTATCAATGTGAGTGATGTTGAGTTGGCCATGCCCACCCAGTCACATGACCACCGAGCCCCCCTACCAAGATGGTCATTAGGGAAGAGAACGGTTGTTAAATTATTTGAATCCCACCACTGGAATGAATGAATGAAATAATAAAGAATGAATGAATGAAATAATAAAGAATGAATGAATGAACGAATGAACGAATGAATGAATGAATGAAAGAAATAATAAAGAATGAATGAATGAATGAAATAATAAAGAAAGAATGAATGAATGAAATAATAAAGAATGATGAATGAATAATGAATGAATAATAAAGAACGAACGAATGAATGAATGAATGAAATAATAAAGAATGAATGAATGAATGAAATAATAAAGAATGAATGAATGAATGAATGAATGAATGAACGAACGTTTAGCACATCAGTCCTAAAGTAAGCTGTTACTTCTTTACATTCAAGGGTTCTTCTGGTGAACGTGGTCCAGCAGGAACAGCCGGCCCAATTGGTTTACCAGGACGTCCTGGACCACAAGGTCCGCCGGGCCCTGCGGGAGAAAAGGGAGGTCCGGTAAGTAATTCTGAAGACAGCGCATGTTACGACTATGATATTATAAAACGCATTACCTTTCATATTTGCTAATGTTAGTTCTTCACACTCCAGCACTTTCCTATTGCATATGTGCCAGGCATACTCCTTTTCTGCAGTATTTACAACAGAGTTCTGCAAAAATTAATTAAACTCTATGACAGCTTGGTACACTTTATCAGACCTTTAAAACCTAGGGAGAGAGGTTAAGCAGAACAGATAATTACGAACACAATAAGGGCTGTGTTTGGTTATAAAATATTTTGTTAAAATGTAGGTTTGTTTTAAACCTAGTGCCCTGTTCTATTTTAATGCACTCATTTATTTTTTTCCTTCCTTATCATATTTATAAAGTTATTCCTACTATGTCTAGCTTGTAAGTGAAAATGTATATTGATAGATAAAGAGCTGGAATTCAATATAACAGGTGCTTCATGTGAATCTTACATTACAAATTCATTGTTAATATAAGAAAATGAGTGCTTAATTGTAACTATTAAAATTGTGCCGTACGAATTAAAAACTGCATACTTCTATTATCTTTTTTTTAACTCCTTATAGAAAATTCCAATATTCTTATAAGTAAAAAAGTATTAACTGGGGCTCATCAAGCATTGAAATTAAGGAAATTCAAAGTACTGTATAGAATAGCTTAGGAAAAGTGATGGTATGTTTTAAAAAGTATATATGCTGTTGCAATACATGCGTGTAAAAATGATTTATTTGACTGGTGCTAAAAATATTACAGTAAGTTCTACTTTTCAGATGCAGATCTTACCATTTAAACAACTTCTGAACTGTTTGTATCTCATTTATGAAGAAACTTCGAATTTTTCTGATACATGTTTGTCCAAAAAAATCCCCTCAAATGAAATAACATTTTTCTTTCTGTCCATTTATCAAAAATTCACTAGGTACAAATATTTATCATATTACACCTTTCTTTGAACTATTTAAAACAAGGAAGCCTAAAAGGCATAACTGAGAGAGGTGAATAAGCGCACAAATATGGTTGAGTTAGGTCAAAACTTTCAAATTCTCTTTATTCATATTATTGGTTTTCATTTCAAATATTGTTCTTACTTCATTCAATTTATGAAAAAAATTGATACATGTTTGTAAGCTATTATTTTTATTAATTTATCAAATTTCTGCACCACCCTCTCACCTAGGTGGTTTACAAACAATATCATAAAAACGTGATTAAAAACAGGGTTAAAACAAGGTTAAAAATGTACAAGTAAAAAGTCATACTTAAGAAATTAACAAAGCTATTAGGTTAATAAGGTGGCGGGACTACCCTCAACCCACCAGTCATCCACAGTGTTGAATAATATTCTTAGACCCCACTGCAGAACAAGAAGGTCTTAACGCTCTTCTGGAAGATCCTAGGAGTAGGGGCTTGGTTCACCTCTGAGGTTAAGATGTTCCAAAGGGCTAGATCAATGGCAGAGAAGGATCTCTTCCTAGATCATGTCGGTCAGAATTATGTGATGAAATCCACAGCATGCCCTCCCTGCCTGACTGTGTGGGATGTATTGATGTAATTGGGAGAAATGATCATCCTTTACTACTAATTTCATACAGAATATGGTTATATCCCTTAGTCCTCTAGTATTGGCTGAGAACTAGATAGCAGCATAGTGTTGACATTAAAAAAAATAGTAGGATCCTATTCTGACCCCCCTCGTCCTACACCAAACCATGCCGAGACAAAGATACTGCATGGATTTATTGACACACAGACAGGACCTTGGCAGCAATCCAGCACAGACTGACCTTGGTAGCAATCCAGCCTGCCAAGCTAGCCACAAAAGTTCTCCAACTTTAGTGAATACGTTGACTCCTGCAAAGGGGCGTGTGCACAATCATTCCTTTTATAGTCTTGAGAGGAGCCTAATTACCACCAGCTGAGTGCAATTACCTCTTGTAACTGCGTAACTGTTCCTTACACCTATTAGCTCTTCGTTGTAGGGCATCCAGGAACAACTCCCTTGTCTCCTCCCCACTGCTCCAATGCATGACATCCGGATCACACTCCCTTGTCTCCTCCCCACTGGTCCAAGGCTCAGGTGCCTCCTGGTGGCCAACCAGCCTCTCTGCGCCCTGCTTGGAGTCAGAACCCTGTCCAGGGTCCTCCACATCCTCCAGAGCCCCTCACTGTCGGAGTCTGGTGGCAGCTCCAACGGCACCTGCTGGGCCACAACAGGATCCTTTGAGTCCAGGACCCATGAGGCCACTCTCCTACAGATACGTGAATTCCGGACAGTGAAAAACTGTAGGAGATTATGTCAACAAGCCCCATATCAGTGGAGGAAGAGAGCTGGTGAGTTCATAAGAGGTCAATAGAGCTCATGGTTATGAGATATCTGGGGAAGGTACATGGCTTTATTTAGTTAATGCTTAATTGCTCACATTATTCAAGTACAATTCCTTATTCTGAAATAAATGCATTGCCTCGATTTCTACATATAAATGACCCTTGCAGTGTTCCTGTTTAGTCTTCCAGGCAGCTGTGTGTTGTTTCAGAATACTCCTCTCTTACTGACATTGAATACCTACTTTATTTGGGTAACGTTTATAGCAGTAGCTATAAAAATTGGGGAAAAAAAGGTATTCAGGTTTTTTATTTTGTTTGGTTAGGGTATTTTTTATCCTTTCATATATTTCAATTTCCATTTCTTCTGCAATTTTTAGGAAGCCATGTTATTTGTATGCTTATTTCTATTTCCTGGCCTGTATTTATAATGCACGTATCATAAAGATGTATTGAAATTCTGAAACGCAGGACACTAGTTACCAAAGCAACTTAACTCTTTTGCGTATGACATCCTGATTTCTGCATTCATAGGGTATGAGTCCTGATCAGACTGAATGAACAAGAAGGGAAGATCTGAAATGCTGTCGCTGAATTGCTAAAATAGATCCAGGGATAAAAGCTTGTGAAGACTTAAAGAACAAGCTAGGGAAAACCTGGAAATAGGTTTCTCATCACAACCACTCAACAATTTTAAATTCTGTTCTTTGCCGCTCAGATATTCAACTTGGACAATTATATCAATCAAGCAATTACAAGTACAGAATCTACCAAATACATCCAGATTAGAATTTCTCCTACACACTCCTATTCTTCTTTTAAGATATTTAATGTTAGCTCTTTTTTTGGTTGTTTCGCAGCCTCAGAGAAAAAGTCAGTAGTTGAATGGGCAACAAGAGTTTTCAGTCGTGCATCTTGTCTTTCAAATACACTCTCTTGGATGCTTTAACTCACAGTATTTTAGCACTTGGCTGACATGCTTTTGTTTTGTAAATCTTTTAAAATTAAGATTTCAGCTAGAGTAGGGCAAAATACATCCCTTTGCCTACACCCTTCTTTGTGGAACGAATCAATCTCTGTAATTCTGCATAATGCGCTACATTTTTTTTTCTTTTAAGAAAATATTAGTGATTTTAAAAGCCCACAGAGAGGCTTTTAAAAAGGGAAAGCAAAAAAAAAAATGTGTGAATAGCAATATTTATAAATGAACAATAGAAGTACCAAAATAAGACAATTAATGCTCGGCATAATTTTGATTAGAAATTAACCAATGAATTAGTAAATTATACCGTGTTTCCCCGAAAATAAGACAGGACCTTATTTTCTTTTGACTCTTGAAAATAAGCAAGTGGCCTTATTTTCGGGGAGGTCTTAATTATTTTGAGGTCATGAGTCGGTGAGCGTGCCTCATGGTTACCTCATGGCTGCTGCTGTGTTGCAATATTTTCAAGGGTTGGGCTTATTTTAACACAGTGCGCTCAAAAGCCCAATTGGTCTTATTATGTGGGGAGGTTCTTATTTTCAGGGAAACAGGGTATGTACGAATATTAAATCATTTAACATATAAGTGAGAATGTACAGTACTGAGCTGAGCACTAAGATCTTATAGAGCTTTCATCTTTAGAACCCACTACTGTTGACTGACAATTTCCCATCCCCCTGGAAACAGGCAATTGATCACAAGCTGGGCTCTTATGGGCTCTCATCATTATTCTTAATGTCCCTAGCTTGAGCAAGCAGAGCAGTTAATCAAGTAGATGAGGGACATGGAGTTCCAAAAAGAACTAAATGGTTGCCTCTCCACAGTAGGGACAGACTCACAGGGTGTGTGGGAATCGCAAGATATCTAATGACATGATTCTCCCCAAAACAAGGAATAGCTTTCTTCAGAGCCAGGTTAAACATTCTTCCTCATCACGCCTCCAGGGCAGGTATAAGAGAACACCTATAGCAGAACGGGTTTGTATATGTGGTAAAGGAGAAGTGGAAGATAATTCACATGTTCTATTACACTGCGAGCTATACAGAGCTTGTAGGTCTGCACATATTCTCCCCTTATAGAGAGATTGCCAGGGAGGGCAGACCATTTTTATCTAGGCTTCCTCCTCCAGGACACTAACCCAGTTACCACGTATGCAGTGGCAAAGTTCTGTGCTGCTGCAATGTCCATAAGAAAAAATTGGCTACAGAAGTATAGTGTCATCTTGTACCAATTATCTGGACATACCTCTAACAATCTTGGACCATTATGTTATTATCCACTTTTAATGTCAATACTTTTATTATAGCTTATGTTAGTATTTTTTGATATAGTGTAAAAACTAATGTGTATCGCTGCTCTTCGACCGTAATAAAGATTTTACTTACTTACTTACTCATCTTTAGAACTACCAATTATTTATCACTGCTACTATGAACGATGGCTTTTTTTTGGAAACAGGGTGAAAAAGGTCCTCAGGACCAGCCTGACGTGATGGAATACAGGGACCTGGTGGGTCTTCCGGGACCTGCAGGAGCAGCTGGTTCTCCTGGAGAAGATGGTGACAGGTCAGTTGATGATCGTTCTGTGTTCCTTTTGACCGGTTAATACAACAGCTTTCCTTGAACTGGTGTCTTCTAAAGTCTTATTGCACCAATGCAATGGAGAAAGGATGCGTGGGAGAAGATAATTTAACCTTGGTTGCAAAATATATGTCCTGACAACTGTTCCTTTCTCATGTATTTCTACATTTAGTTTGAATGTTGATGTTGATTTTATTTATATGCCGCCCTTTTCCCCTGAAGGGGACTCAGGGCGGCTCACAACTCAAACCAGGGAAGGGGGGGATACAGACAAAATAAAAATGACACAAAACAATGCATGGTTTAAACCACCACAACAGTCATACCATTCAAGACGGGGGCAACGGTTCTTTAGCCCCAGGCCTGTCGGAACAGCCAGTTTTAAGGGGCTTTGCAGAAGGCCTGGAGGGTGGTGAGGGTTCGAATCTCCACGGGGATTTCGTTCCAGAGGGTCGGAGAGCAGCCACAGAGAAGCTCTCCTCCGGGTAGTCACCATCGACCTTATTAATATTCTTTTCAGTTGTTTTGGGAAAGACTAATAGGAAGTCCATGCTGGATAGTTCTTCCTATCTGCAACTTAACGCTATGCACATACATTAGCAGCTACTTCTTTATTCATTGGCAAACTTTCAGAATATCATCGCATCTTACACAGACGAAAACTTAATTATAGTACTATTCAGACATTACGTTTCAGGCCCCTTCCATATATGGGGGGTTGGCAGATACATGGCACTTTCCTCTGTTGTCCTACTTCTTGGGGTCTCTGTGCAGCTTTACGTGTTCAATGAATGATCTCTTGGTTCAGCTCCTATTGCTGAGGAACATATTGAAGACAGATTTGCAAACTTTCCACCAATGTTGCAAGATAGGGTGGTTTCTTACCAGCAAATCTTCCTGGATGTTGGGATTTTTTTTTCCTTTTTTCAATTAAACCTTGTTCCCCAATCCATATCCACTATCTCCCCATTCTCCATTAATATACTAAAGAATGGCTTTTTCCACTTCGCTAAGTGGAGGCCATGTGGGTTTTTACAAAATGCATGTTTCTGGTGGAAAAAAAAAATAGAAATACAAAGCAAGAACAGAGAGCTAATTTGATCATGGTCTTCTATGCTTCCCCATTGGCCAGCTAAACAGACAGCTTATTAATTTAAGGGATGGGAGCAGCACCACATAGTGTAGGTGAAAAGATTTATTTATTATTTATTTATTATTAAAATGTATATGCCCCCAATCCCAAAGGACTTTGGGCGGCTTACAAAAGAAGAAAAAAAAGAAGAAGAAATAAGAGAAGGCAGTTAAAATCACAAAACACATGCATTTGTTCTGATCGGGGCCGGACCTCAACAATGAGGTCAAAAGCCCCAGGCCTGCCGGAACAGCCAGGTTTTACAGCTTTCCTGAAAGCCATGAGAGTGGGTAAGGTCTGGATCTCTGGGGTAGCTGATTCCAAAGGGTCGGAGCAGCCACAGAGAAGGCTCTCCTCCGGGGCCCGCCAGCCGACACTGTCTGGCTGACAGCATCGGAAGGAGGCCCAATCTGTGGGATCTTATTGGCCGCTGGAGGTATGTGGGCAGTAGGCGGTCTCGTAGGTAGAAAAGGTTGCTTATATTCGGGGAGGATGGTGATGCTGGTGGTATGTGCCTCAGATTGATAAAATAGAGTTATATTTCTCAGGTACCCATGTGTTTACCTTCTCAGTATGCCCCAAAATGGTGCACACTACTTTTTAAATGAACATCATTTCTTTTTAATAAAAAGATTAGGAAAATGTAGCTTCCAGATTTGAAACAACAGCCAACTTCAAAGTACTGTTTATTAAATCTTAGTATGTTTCAAAGCTGGTCAGTTGAGATGAAATGGAAATCTATTTTAATTACTTTTTTTTTTTTTTACTTATTCACACCTTAGAGAGGGGATTATGTGTACAGGGCAAACTTAACAATATTTTTATATTAATGTTTTTTTGATCATGGACACGTTACACACAGAAGAAAGCAGTCAATCACAATGATAGTAACTTTATATATTGAAGGAGGCGTGAAGGTAAAACAAAGGTAGCAGTTTCCTTATTATAAAAGTGAGAAAAAGTAAATTCAACGCAAGAACGCTGCACTTCGAGCTTTAGCGGGCAATATGTCATCAAATCTCTCATACCAAAATGTGATTGATCAACTCAAAATTGTCCTCCTCCAGGCTGCCACTCAAAGGCAGAGAGAATAATATGGTGACATTTGAAGGTAGCTCAGTATTGACTACTGTTAACAAAGAAAATGGGTCCGTTAAAGAGAGACGGAATACCTTTCTTTTGATTGCAGGGTGAAATTGGAGAACCGGGTCAAAAGGGAAGTAAGGGTGACAAGGGAGAAAATGTAAGTCTTTTTTCTATTCCTCCCCCCACTCTGGCTCTTGCCTTTACTATATATGCTTTTTATTGCTTGGCAAAATCGAAATGAATGCATGAAACAAAATGTATCAAAAACCAGTATTCTCAACGAGCAGGAAAAATGTCTATTTTTTTTTGCAGAAAGATTCACATTTCTAATTAATAAGATAAAGAAGGGGCTTCATATTTCTTGATAATGCTTTTGAGTGAGTTTTTATATTTCTTCATGTGATCCAACTGCTCCGTCTTTTCACCCTTGACCTTGGACAAATCAAAGCTTCTTTTACTCTGTACCCAACTCCTTGTGGTTGCACATCTTCCTAAACCTGAAAAAAAAAAACCCAAAGAAAGTAACAATGGAGACCCTGGGTTACCACTATTCAGAGGTGGGTTCCTACAGGTTCGCACTGGTTGGGAAGAACCGGTTCGTCAAATCTATCAAACCAGTTAGGAGAGGTTCCACCAGTGAGAGAATGAGAATGAGGATAAAGTTATTTATAGGCCGCCCTTTTCCATGAGGGGACTCAGGGCGGCTAACAACTTATTGGGAGGGGGAAACATACAATGACATATAACACAATGTATAATTAAAATAGAGCAACATTCATTCAACATTCGGGTGGGGGCGGATTATACTCTTTACCCCCAGGCCTGACGGGATAGCCAGATCTTAAGGGCTGTGCGGAAGGTCTGAAGGGTGGTGAGGGTACGAATCTCCATGGGGAGATCGTTCCAGAGGGTCGGAGCTGCTACTGAAAAGGCTCTCCTCCTCGTAGTTGCCAGCCGGCACTGGCTGGCAGATGGCACTCGGAGGAGGCCTAATCTGTGAGATCTGATGGGTCGCGAGGAGGTAATTGGCAGGAGGCGGTCTCTCAAAGTGGACCCGGAAACCAGGCCACACCTACAGAAGAGTTCAAAAAAATTTTTTTGAAACCCACCACTGCCACTATTCCAGATATTTTCGTGGTTGGCCAGATACTCAAATAAGCTAGGTCCTTTTCCTGCTGTTGAAGTAATAATCGCTTGACTTTCTGAACTTTGGAACTATGGAGATAGATCTCTCCCCCAGATTTATCCCTGCAATTTCTCCTATTTTAGCAAGAAATAAGATGCTGCTTGTCACACCCATAAATACTATATGTAGCAGTCTACTTACCAGGAGAAAAGGATTCCATTAAATATTCTTCGGATTCTTAGCTTGACTTATTTTGTTTTAGACATTTAACAGATTGTGAAAACTTTTGATTTATTTTTGAAGGGCATTTTGATTGCCGTAGCTAATTCCTGTTATTCATACATGAGGCTCCTTTTTTTCTGTTAATCATTTGTTTTTTATATATATATAATAATTATATCTGCTGTCACTGTATTCACATTGTTTTCTAGGAGTGCAGAATGTTGAAATATTAGGTGACAGCATACCTTATTATGTTTTTCGGTTTGTCAGTCACCTTGGGCAACTTGGTGACGTGTGAAAATAGAAGCGGGTGGATTTGAAATATTTTCTTACCATTTATTTCTTATAGAAATGATCAAGTTTAAATTTTCCTGCAGTGCTTTTCCTCTTTTCCATAATGTGTTTATTATACAATACTGAATTAATATGGAAAAAGAAACATATGTATTTTCATGTTGGGAAAATATTGCAAAATGCTAGTAACAATACAACTTTTTAGACATGTTTGCCACCATCTGTATCGATCTCTAGCAAAATGGTTAAAATACCTTTTTTTGTTAATAAACAAAAACTTCAGAGAAATATGAAAAGGTATTATATTTATGTTTCATAAAGCTTAGAAGCAAATTTACTTTGAGGAGATTTACTAGAATATTTTTAATAAAGTTAACCTGATTGCAAAGTAAAAACTGCAGGTAGCTAATTTCTTTAGTTATAGATGCTGCTTATTATGTAATTACTCTTCTTAGTCTTCATGTTAGCATTTTTTCTAAATGGGTACTTTTAGGCCAATCATGTGTTGGTGTATATGTCAGAAATATGTATCAATGCTCAAAATTTGGATGTGGTCAGTCATATACCTAATATGGATCATCTTCATTTTTAGTGATTGTTACTAAATTGTTCTGACCCCCCCTCCTCTGTTCAGGAATGAAAGCCGAAACCAACGTAAATGAGAAGGTTTATTTTAATCACTCAAGACTCTCGTTGGCTTCCAGCCACATAAACAAAGAGATAAGCACTCTGGCAGCAAGTCCTACAAAACTTGGCAGCAAGGCAAACAAACTCTGGCAGCAATCCAGCCTGCCAAGTTTGTTTCTTGTTAGTCCTTAACGTTGACTTCTGCAGAAAGGCGTGCACAAGCAGGTCTTTTTTATAATCAGGAGAGGATCTTAATGAGCATCAGCTGAGCGTAATCACCTCTGTAATTACGCCATTGTTCTTAACGCCGAGTAGCCCTTCGACGGCGTGCATCCCGGAACAACTCACAGGTGTTTTCTGATCACTCACTCTTGTCTCCTCCCCACTGATCCAAGGCTCAGATGCCACCTGGTGGCCTCGCCCTGCTCGGAGTCAGAACCCTGTTCAGGGTCCTCCACATCCTCCAGGGCCAGCTCATAAGACCCCTCGCCGTCGGAGTCTGTGGCAGCTCCAACGGCTCCTGCCGGGCCACAACACTAAATTATTATAATTTTAACTGTCATTGCTCAATAAACATCATGTAATATGAGCACATTTTAATATGATTGCAAGATCCTCTGATGCGTTTAAATTTAAGTCTTTGTTTAGTTTAACCTTTCTTAAGACAAGTCAGTGTGGAAGGACTATTTTCGAGAAATATACGTCATAAAATAAAATCTTATTTTAAATAAATAAAACATTATTCAGGCTTATTCACTGAACAGTAATATTCTATTCAATTTACTATTTAAATGGCAATAGCAATTATTGTCATTTAAAATTCCATTTTATTTATCCAAGCTTGACTATTTGGTATCAAGTACTAGCGATAATGCCCTTAACCTATAACAATAGGAAGAACGTTAAGTTAATTCCTGCCCAATATTTCAAAGGTTAGGGGAAGATGTCATCATTCCCTTTCTGTCAGTCTACATCAGGGGTGTCAACTGGCAGCTCACAGGCCAGACGCATCACACACTGGCCACGCCCATGCCCAGCTTTGCAAATGGCAAAATGTCACGTTGCAAAATGTCACGTGATGGCAACGTGACACAGAAAATTTGACATCCGTGGTCTGCATTATGGACTACATAGAAAGGAAAGTCCTTGTTGAAAGACTAGTTTTTTTCAAATTCCTTCCTTCCTTTCTTTCCAGCCAGTTGCATTAATTCTTTGTGCCAAACTGTAGTTTAAGCTGTTGAATTTGCTTTCCTTTTCCTACTTCTTGTGTAATTGATTTGATACTTTAAATCTGAGAAGAATAAGATTGTGCTTGCTGTCTGCAAACTTATCTGCCCTTTCAGCTGAAGACAAAGATAAGACAAATGAATGAGTAAATTAAAAAGCTGGAATACTAAATCCTGTTTATTAAAAAAAGCAGGACTGATGCATGGAGAAGATTGGGGGGGGGGGGGAATCCACCGATTACCCCAGAACATGGTCTGTTTCAATGAATGTAATAAACCTTAATCTCCATCTCTTCAAAGAAATATGGTAATGCATGTTATATTTGAATAATGTAAGATGTATATTTGAATAATGTAATGTTTTTTTATGTTGTTTTTTTTGCCAGGGACCCTCAGGGCCACCTGGTCTTCAAGGCCCCATTGGTGCTCCTGGAATAGCTGTAAGTTTCCTGCTTATTGCAAATGATTCTTCAAAACTTTTTGTATCTGAAAAAAAATCTCACTGTGCATTGCAAAGGTTAAAAAATGATTACACAGGCTAAAACCTGGATTTTAAAAAAAAAATCTTACAGGACTCTATGACTCTATGCAAGGTTAATATAAGCTTCAGTGTTAAATCAATGCCATTCTGCTTCCTTTGTTCATTAGTGTGACAACGCAAAAGAAAAAACACTTTTTTTTTTGGCAAAAGGGCCTTCGTTGAGCACAAAAGCATCCTTTTCAATGGCTTTACATAGTGTACGCGTGTTTCATGGACTCTGCATAACCCACTGCTTAATTTTGCATTCATTTTAAAAAGAATCCATCTTTGTGAATCAGCCACAAAGTCTATTATGGATTGCATCCCTTAGGACTTTTTCCAGGGTAATATCTAATCAAGAAAATTATGTAACGATTTCAGATAACAGTGAAAGACAGCATCATCATCCACGTATTTAGCCTTCCCCCCCCCCCCCCGTTGAGTAAGACAAACTGCTCTTGGCTAATAAATTGGTACTTTTGATATTTCTGTGACAAGCATCCGGACCCCCTCACAATTTACAATTTATAAGAGCTGAGGTGGCGCAGTGGTTAGGGTGCAGTACCGCAGGCCACTTCAGCTGACTGTTATCTGCAGTTCAGCGGTTCTAATCTCACCGGCTCAAGGTTGACTCAGCCTTCCATCCTTCCGAGGTGGTGAAATGAGGACCCGGATTGTTGGGGGCGATATGCTGACTCTGTAAACCGCTTAGAGAGGGCTGAAAGCCCTATGAAGCGGTATATAAGTCTAACTGCTATTGCTATTGCTATTGCTATTTACTTTTTTAGAATGTCTGTTTCCCATGGTTGAATTTATGGATCATTTGCAAGAAATGAGGCAAAGCGAGAAATCTGCACACAGTTAAGCCACTGCCTCAGCACAATTGAAGTCCATGAGATGTTTTCGAAGCTCAACAAGTTGGGTTCAGAATCTGGAGAGGGGAGTTCTCCCGCATTTCCTAGATCTGTATTTTTTTATACAATTAATGGAGCTGAATTGTTGGGATATACTTTACATTTTGAGTCAGTTATACCTATTTCAATTTACAGGGAGGTGATGGGAGCCTGGGTCCAAGAGGACAGCAAGGGATGTTTGGACAGAAAGGCGATGAAGGTTCACGAGGCTTTCCTGGTCCTCCAGGGCCTATTGGCCTTCAGGTAGTTTTTTATTGTATTATCCTTCCTGCATATATTATTCTTTTTTTCCCCCATCCATTGTAAAGAGGAGCATATTTAAAAATAAAGGCTAAAAAGGTAAAGGTTCCTTCGCACATATGTGCTAATCGTTTCCGACTCTAGGGGGCAGTGCGCATCCTCCTTTTCAAACCCAAAGAGCCAGCACTGTCCGAAGACGTCTCTGTGGTCATGGTGGCCAACATGACTAAATGCTGAAGGCGCACTGTTACTTTCCCACCAAAAGTGGTCCCTATTTTTCTACTTACATTTTTATGTGCTTTTGAACTGCTAGGTTGGCAGAAGCTGGGACAAGTAATAGGAGCTCACTCCGTTACATGGTGCTAGGTATTCGAACTGCTGAAACCGCCAACCTTTCTGATCAACAAGCTCAGCATCTTAGCCACTAAGCCACTGCGTCCCTATAAAAATGGCTACTTTTACATAATAAACTGTTCTGACCCCCCCCCTCGTCCTACACCAAAGCATGCCGAGACAAAGATTTATTAACACACAGACTAGACTTTGGCAGCAATCCAGCCTGCCAAGCTAGCCACGAGAGTTCTCCAGCTCTAGTGAATACGTTGACTCCTGCAACGAGTGTGTGCACAATCATTCCTTTTATAGTCTTGAGAGGAGCCTAATTACCACCAGCTGAGTGCAATTATCTCCTGTAACTGCGCAACTGTTCCTTACGCCTATTAGCTTTCCGTTGTCAGGCATCCAAGACCAATTCCCTTGTCTCCTCCCCACTGCTCCAATGCATGACGTCAGGAGCACACTCCCTTGTCTCCACCCCACTGATCCAAGGCTCAGGCGTATCCTGGTGACCAACCAGCCTCTCTGCGCCCTGCTTGAATCGGAACCCTGTCCAGGGTCCTCCACATCCTCCAGAGCTGACTCATAGGGCCCCTCACTGTGGGGGTCTGGTGGCAGCTCCAACAGCTCCTGCTGGGCCACAAAAATAACATACAGACTAGTGATAATAACAACAAATAAATCCTTAAATCATCATTCCAAATCATCATATAAAGTTGTTAGAATTACAGACAAAGCACTAATGCAGAGATAGGGAGGTGCCTATTGAGTTTTTTAAAGGCAAGGTTTGGATCATAATTATCCTCCACTACAAAAATCATGGAAGGGATGGTAAGCCATCCCAAAACACTGGATTTCTCATCAAGAGGCCCACACACAAAAAAATAGGAGACAAAAAACAATTCTCATCATTCAAGGGCTTTCCCGGGATTTCTTTCTGCAGGGACAGCTGTTTCATTTCAAAGCTCCAGAAGGGAATTAATGAGTCAATCTGCTGCCTACTTTACAAAGTAAAATACATTCCAGTATAAAATTGATTCAGTTCAGTGCAACATCTTGAACACTTTTTCTATTTAAAAATAAGTATTAAATGGTTTGGATAAGAAAGGAAACATGTTTTGAAACATTGTTTTTTTTTAAAAAAAATGCAACCATTTAAAAGTTGCATGATAATGAAATTACTATTATAGTAAAGTGCCTGATGAATTAGCATTTTGATCTGCTCTACAATAGAATACAGTGCAAATTTTGTCTGCATTGTAAGTGTTATATATTTCATCTTTGTGTAAATTTAATTTAGTGGTGGTTGTGTGTGACTCATTAATCTGAGTTTTAAACAAATGCTGAAAATGTTTCTTCCAATCTCATTTTCCTTTGTAATAATTTCTTGTATATTCTTGTACAAATGTGCTAATAAAGGGCTACTGAGCAATCAAGAGTTCACACAGAATGCATAGTACAAGAAAAATCATGTAGTGCATACAGTATCTTTCTTTTTGTTATGAAGAATATTCCTTGATGTCAAATTTTACTCGATTTATCCAAATTATCATCACATTGTCTGATACATTTGCAATCATACATACTAGAAAAGGTTTCAATATACAAATCATTATTTTAAAGTGCTACCATTAATAGGAGAGTTTCTTCCAATCTCAGTAGTAACTGATTCTGTCTTAATATTTTTTGTAAATAGGTTGGTGTTTTAAAGTCTTTCCTGGAATATCTGAACCTTGTTAGCTGTTCATCTGATAAAATGTGATGTCCCTCTTTCTATATCTTTATTGTGCAATCTCTCCTAAAAAAAATAGGAAAACTCAACATAACCTTTCAGCAACACTTCCCACTTATAGGGATGTACAAGCTTCTTACATCTTAAGGATTTTCAAGTTGTAATAGCTGATATAAGTACAAACTGATCAGATAGAATTAAGGCTTCTAAAGTGTATAATGAAACCGTTAATCCCAAAAGCACATTATAAAACGCCAAAGCTGTTACCTAAAAACAAAAATAAAATAATTCAAATATTTATTCAATATTTTTAAATCACCTCTCCAAGGGGGGGGGGACCCGGTTACAGAAAGAAAATAAAAATGAACAACAATAATAAATTGAAGTGATGTAAAGAAAAGGTAAATTTTAAAAAATACATGCCAGTATCAAATTCTTCAGAACATAAATTAGAAGAGAGGTTTTGACGGTGGGACACTTAAGGGTGAGCCTATCAAGATTGTGCTTCAGAACAAATTTGAAAATAATTAGCATACTTAACCTTAGAGACATCTATTCTCCCATAATTGCAGTGGTACTATTGACAGACTGAAAAATTAAACTTTCACATTAATTGAGGACCTAAGGTTGAGATACAATAGACAGGTTATGGCTCAATAAATCTTAATAACAACTGCTAGATTAGTTGTTAGTGCGTGTCATGTCACAAATAGTAATTGATGAGATTCTAGCATCTTTAACAGGAAGCTCTTTACTTTTCCTACAGTCACATCTGCAAGCAAGTAATTTGTAGGTAATGATTCATTCAAAGCATTGTGACCAGAATTGTCCTAATTGTTAGTACATCTGTGTAACTTTACTGAGATATTTACTGCCTTAAAATGCAATGTATACATATCTCTCAGCTCCCCCCTCCAGCCCAGAAATATCTATAGGGAAATCAAGTATGCACTTTTATTTATACTTATATCATGTCCTTCCTGTAGTAGCTCGGGACAGCATACATTTCTTTTTACAAGTAGTTCTTGATTTACAACCATTCATTTGTGACTGTTTGAGGTCACAACAACAGTGAAGTAAATGATCTATGACCGGTTTCCACACTTACATCCATTGTAGCATCTCCATGGTCATGTGATCAAACTTTGGGCACTTGGCTACTGGAAGGCATTTATCATCAATTACTATTTGCATACAGGGTCATGACACTTGTCAGAACCACCTTAAATTACCTCACACACAGCACTGGCATGCATAAGACTATGATGTAAACTTGTTTTTTAAAAGGCATCTTTGGTTTGCGTTAAAACAACTTCAACACACGCAATGTTCTGATTGCACCACAAATGCAGTAGTCATCTTTACCTTTCACAGAGGCACTGAGTTTTATAAATAGGAGCATGAGAGTGTAGAATATCATATCCAAGGACCAGTGGTGGGTTTCAAAAAATTTGGACCCTCTTCTGTAGGTGTGGCCTACTTTCCGGGTCCACTGGTGGAACCTCTTCTAACCGGTTCGGTAGATTTGACAAACCGGTTCTACCGAATAGGTGCACCTCTGCAGCTTAGTATTCTGAGATTTATAATTTCAACATATGTGGAGGACATATATTTGAGATGGGTGGGTACAACATACATTATGCTTCATGATCCACTTTTCTGTTGATTATTTTATTAGAAATCTGCTACAATTTCAGCCTAACCTTAGAGCATAAACCTGTCCAATAGCCTAATGAGCCAGAACTTTCCTATTTTCTGTTCTAGGCAAATTCTTTTAGTTCAGGCCCAATTTGTCTTTCAATAGGAAAAGGGAATAGATTCTATTGACTTTAGCACTTGGGCCTAAGGTGAACAATTTGAACCTGATTCTTGAAGTATCACTCTGAAAAACATCCCATTATAAAGCTCTGTTACCTGCATTTAGTGCACATCGAGAGACTGTTCGAATAAGACTACAACAATAATCTTGCAGTCAATGGAAAAGAAAGACGGCTTCTCCCAAGTGACTGAGTGTTCAAATAATCTGACGTTCTGAATGAATCCAAGAGCAACATAGCTCATGAATGTCAGAATTCAATGCTGTGCAGCCAGTGATCAACATCTATTTACTGTGTCTTTAAATAATTCATAACACCTGCCATTAAATTATCTTTAGATACTGCTAATAAGTCAAGCTTTTATTGACTCTACAATTCTTCATTATTCACAATCAATGAATATATTTAATTATGCACATTACCATTCCTTATAGTTTCTTTGTTTAAATGCCACAATGTTTATTCAACTTCCAAATAATTGGAATGAGCTGGACAAAGGATACAACAGGAAAAGAAAGTTTGTCTCATATATATGAGACTAAAAATGGCTTATAAAAAGCCATTGTTATATAACTTTTTCTTCTTGCGTATTTAGTGAGAGTGGGAACAACTTGAATTTGCCTTACTTATTAATGCTAATCAACATAATTTGCAGTTTCTTATCTATGCAAAACTAGAAGCAATTCTTCTTCTGTTTCTGTACTTCTCCCATTTATTTTCAGTGCTCTTCTTCACTTTTTGAAAAATATACTTATATCTTGGGGAAGTGCTTGCAAAAAGCATTAAGGGAATCGTGCCAGAATTTCTTTGTGCTTGAAGGCAGTACTAAATTAAATGTAGAAACAAGGTAGAATAAATTTATATTTTAAAAAATTTGAGCATTATAGAAAGCAAAAGAGAGATATTCTTTGATCGTTAATGATGTTACTGAAAGCTATAATTATCATATTTGAAAGATGAACATTTTATTGCTTGATGAAAAAAAGATTTTGGATGTGTAGAAGGATAAGGACGTTATTTTAGAAATGGAAAAAATATAGCCAGCAGGTCACATATAACATGAACCATTAAGGTGAGTTTTTCACATAACCAGATCTCTTAAATATTAGATTCAACAAAAGTTTGACAGTATTGAAATCAGGATGTACGGTTGCTATATAAGTGCTTTGGCAGATTTTAAAGTCAACATGTAAAATTATGATTTATGACTTTGGCATCTGGATTGAGTTTACTATTCCCATTTTCTGAAAAGTATTTGTTTTGCTCTCAAATACAAGTACCTAGATACCAGGAGATTGTAGGTTCTAGTTCTGTCTTAATCACGAAAGCTATGACAGCTGGGAAGGTAATTTGGACAGTCACTCTCTCTCAGTCCAACCCACCTCAAAGGGCTGTTGTAGGGAACAAAAGGAGGAGGAAGGCCAGGGGTGGGTTGCTAATCCCGTTCCAACCGGTTCGGTTGGAACGGGGCCAGCGATGTCCTTGTGCACGCGTGCAGTTCACGCATGCGTCTTAGCGCCTGCGCGATGCTCCAGCTGCTTGTGGAGACTCGCGCAGGCGCTGTATGTGCCATCCAGCTGCTCGCGGAGAATCGCGCAGGCGCTGTATGTGCCATGTGCCTGCGTGGAAGCGCAGAAGCCTTCAAAGACCGGTAAGGAGCGCGGGCAGCGGTAGGCCTTCGCCGTTCCGGAAGTTACTTACTTCCGGGTTCGCCGACCAACCGGTTCGCGGGGGACCCGCCGCGAACCGGTTGAAAACCACCCCTGAGGAAGGCGCATTATAAGTGTTCACCTCCTTCAGTTACTTATAAAGCAATAAAGGTTGGATAAAATCCAATAATAACATTTGCAGAAATATCAGACTGCTTCAAATTAAGCAGTTGCTCCTATTAAATTAATCCTGATGCTTATCCTGATGGGATAGCATCATGATAGTGTCCTTTCAAATAGTTGAAACTTCTTGCCAGTCTACCATACATTTCAGTGCCAGGAAAAAACATTCTTTAATCTGAGCCTTTAAATAATAACATTTTATCATGGAAGCCATCTTATTGTGCTTGAATTGGCATTTTAGAATAATTTCATTTTGTGTTTTATGTTTCAATTTGTGGGCATTTGTTGGTGAGTTCTTTGGGAACCATTCTCATGAATCGGCAGTGCACATTCAGTTAGTAAAATGATGCAATGAGATAAAAATGGAATGCATTTACACCACAAAAAGAAAACAAGATGAAGGCCTCATTCTCTGTATGATTCATGTGTTTACTTTAGAACTTTGGAAGTAAAAAAAAAATGCTAAGATATCTAGATTTCTCAAATCTTAGGCTAGAAAATGTTTACTGCCCTGGGCCTTTATTTGAACTATTCTATAATTAAAACTGTGCATTTCTATTGCTGTTTCTTATCACTAGGGTCTTCCTGGGCCTCCAGGTGAAAAAGGTGAAAATGGCGATGTTGGTCCAATGGTAAGACGATCTTTCTCCTCTAAACGTCCGCATAAAGTTGATTCGCCAGAGATTGTTCAAAATAAGGAGCAAGTTAAACTTACTTTTCCCATTTCCTCTTGTTCGACTTATAATTTGGTAATATTGTTTGTGTTTCCTCTCTTGCAGGGTCCCCCAGGTCCTCCTGGCCCTAGAGGCCCTCAAGGTCCAAGCGGATCAGATGTAAGAAATACACAAACATCTAATGATGTTTACGCATGTATATGCATGCATGTAGTTTGAAAACATAATTAACACATGACTCACCTTGAATATTCTTCTCATCCAAGGGTCCTCAAGGTCCTCAGGTTCAGCCTGGCTCTGTTGGAGGAGTTGGTCAGAAGGTAAGAAAAATACAGTGAAGTTTTTTAATCATTTTATACTTGGGAATAGAAAATATGCATTATCCCTCTGGTGTTCTGCTGAGAAATTGGAGCGTAGTGCCATAATCTCTGTCAACAGAAATACATTATCCTAATATCTACTGTTGAACTCAGTGATGGTTTACATTTTGGGCATATTGTAAAATCAATATCTTGTTCCATAAGTGCCAGAGATTTAGAGTTGGTTTTGCTGCAGGCAATTGGATGCTTGTGACAAAATGTTTATTATCGTTGCCCAGATGCTTAGGTTGTATTCAACGTTTTGTTGAACTAAACAGATGTTTTGCTGAGTCAGACAGATATTTAGGTGTGGATTCAACATTTTTGTCCACCTTGGAGACTTTTCTAGGATGTGGCGTTCAATTCAATTCAAACCTTTATTGTCTGAGGACAACATGTGTACATGAAATTGGCTGAGCCTCCCTTCGTGCACTCCCCCCCAAAAAACACAATACACTCACAATGAAAGTCAAAAATTCCCTACTTATTTTATTTGTCTTGTATGCCGCCCACGCCCGGAGGACTCCGGGGGCGGCTCACAAAAGACAAGGAAAGGCGGGAAACAGAGACAAGACAACATATTAAAAACAGAACCGCAACATTCACAATTTCCGTGGAGGGTAGATGTTTCTCAGTCTCCCCCAGGCCTGCTGGAACAGCCATGACTTGTGGTTTTGTGGAAGGCCGGGAGGGTAGTAAGGGTCCGGATCTCACAGGGAGCCGTTCCGAGGGCCGGAGCTGCAACAGAGAAGCTCTCCCCCGGAGAGTACTAACAAACACTCAGTCCTATTGCACGTGTGAACTTCTTGGACATCAGCGCCGACGTTGCAAGTCAGTCGTACTATATTGTTCCAGGGTTATTTTTCAGTCAGGACTCTGACAGCCCACAGTCTTCAGATGGGTTCTTCAAACCTGTTTGTGTGGCTGCCTATGCTTCTATATCTCCTTCCAGATTGTGAGAGAACAAAGAAGGGTTGACCAGGGTGTGAGTCGTCCCTGAGGATTTTCATCGCTCTCTAGACAGATGTTGTTTGTTCATGACGTTAAAAGTATCATCATTGGATGGAGGTCGTTGCAATTGACTGGTGGTAAATTTGTCAATGCCAATGGTATTCAAGTGGTGCTCCAAATAGTTTGAATTGCACCAAGGCACGCATTCTTTTGGTACTATTTTTTGCTTTCTTTTCATAGTTGTTCTACTCCTATTTGTAGATCTTGGCATTTTGTGATTTTTTTTCCCAATTGTTTTTCCTTCTATTCTGAGTAGTGCCCTGTCTACTATCAAGACTTTTTCTTTCTTTCTTTCTCATTGATAATTGTTAAATCTGGCTTTTTATGTGGCAGGTGCCAAATTATTAATACTGCTTTTTTATATATGAAATCCCAAGGAAGTTCAGTAGGTGCAGCAATGTCAAAACTATAGTTACCTGTTCTGACCCCCTCCTCCGTCCAGTAACGAATGCCGAGACAAGCTTAACTGGAATTTCACAGCACTTTATTAGCAAGAAACCAAAACTTCGGTGGCTGAAAGCCAAGCATAACAAACAGATAAGAACCTTGGCAGCAACTCAGACTTCGACAGATAACAGCTTCTCCAGCATTAGGAATGACGCTGAATCCTGCAAAACCAGGCTCCTCCCAGTCGCTCTTTAAATACTATCTTGAGAGGAGCCAAATTACAATCACCTGGGTCCAATTATCTTTGGTAACTGCGTAGCTGCTCTCTATGTCGATCTGCCCAGCTTTGCCGGGCATCCAGGAACAACTCCCTTAGCTCCTCCCCACTACTCCAATACAGGACTTCAGGATCACACTCCCTTGTCTCCTCTCCACTAGTCCAAGGCTCAGGCGCCTCCTGGTGGCCAACTAGCCTCTCTGCGCCCCGCTCGGAGTCGGAACCCTGTTCAGGGTCCTCCATATCCTCCAGAGCCGACTCATAGGGCCCCTCGCTGTTGGAGTCTGGTGGCAGCTCCAACGGCTCCTGCTAGGCCACAACAGTTACCTTTGTTGAATTATTATTTAAAATTCTTTGTAATCTTGTGGGGAATGTAAAGAATTGGGTTTTTTTTAATCAAAAATTGTTTCTCTATAAAAACAAATTGAAGATACTTTTTTGTGTGGAGTTTCCATTGTCACAATAAATTTGAAGAATAGAGATATTAATTAGTAAACTGTACCTGAGATATAATCTAATCTAAAACATGTCTAAAATTTGAATTTGTCAAATTCAGAATCTACCAAACGATAAGTTTGAAACTTTCTTTCCCATCCTTTTTGACTGTAAAGATACCCCCCTCCTCAAATTTTTTTAAAATACAACTTAAACACTTTTATTTAAAAAAAGAAAAGAAAATATGGGAACGGTTACATTATGATTCTCTTTATTTGTATTTTAAGTATTTGCACTCAAGAATTGGGACCTTGGAAACTGAAATGGTATATTTCAAGTTTATAGAAACTAAGAGAAATTACATCCCCTTTCTGTATCTACCTTTATGTATTCAAAAGGACTGACCACATCATTCCCATGATCCTGGGATTATGGAGGTGAATTTGGATTATAATTGCTAAGTTCCTAGCTATATGGCTTTTTAAAGTTGGTCAAGAATATTGTGACATAGAATCAACATATCCACAGGATGTCAAGTTGGAAAGAATAACATGTAATCAAATATGGGTTAAAATTTTGTATTATAGAAACATTGCAGTACAGGCAATATTGACCAATGGCGCAATTGGAATTAGACTAATATATTTCACTTAATGTTATGTCATTGTACATGATTGAAAATAGCATGATATAGTTCTAGAGTAATAACTAAGACCTAAAAAATGAATCATTTTTTTCCTCTGTTCTTAAAACTCATAAATGAGATTTCCGGCAGGTCTTTGAGAAGATTTTCAAACTGTCTTTGTTTTCTTGGCTTGAGTTGAAATCCTTGATCTTCCATTTCTTTTGATGTCTGAAATTTGGCGTCAAATAAAGTCTCTTTGAAGAGCTATCTAACTCTTTACCCTCCAGTTCAGGTCTTTCATTGTGTAGTAATACTGACCAAAGGGTGGCAGTTATACAAATAGGGATCTTATTTAATCATTGCCAGACATAGGAGACAAAAGTCTCCAGGCCTTTTCTTCTGCGTTGAAAAGAAACACAGAAGAAGGTCCAGCTATTTAATGTGGGTGCCATTGTTCTTCATTTTTAAGAAGACTATAGAATAAGTAAGTAAAGATTTTACCTTTCCCATTTCAATCTAGTTTTAATGCTCTGTTGCTTTAATGTTGACATCCATTGCAAGATATTGATTCTACAACGCTCATCACTTCATCTTCCTTTTCCTAGATTCCCATCAAACCAAATCTCTTTCTTGTTAGCAGTGTGTCAAAGGAAATGGACATATACAAACTATCATCTTTATATTTGAATTAGCTTTTCTAGTTTTAGAAGCTATGCAAATGTTTGGCTGGTGCGTACCCAAGCTATTAACGAATTCAAGGTTTGAAACTGTTCAACTTTCCAGGAATATTCCTCTCACCCGTAAATCATACAGCAAATTTTAATTTCTTGACTCCTTCCATGCTGCAATTGGAGTAACATCTCTTGTTTTACAGTAAAGCTTCTCTCATGCTATATTCATCATCTCAGAGATTGCAATTCATGGTCCAATGTAAATAGGGGTGGGGGGAAGCATTTTGGTATACTTGCTGCCAAATGCAAAGCAACACTTCATCACATTTTAAAACAACACAAGAAGGAGCTATCGTCAAAAATGGGTCCCACGCAGAGCACATTGGACAGAAAGAGTTTTCCATTGGTTTCTATCATTTGCAGCAACATCCCAGGGACATTAATAATATTAAGATTTTCCTTAAATGTTTGTGCCAATTTTTCTGAGACTGGCTTCATTTTCACTTTCCCCCCTCAAATCCAAAGATGCTTTTTCAAGAGGCTTTTCAGAGGCAAGTTTCGCTTTTCATCATCCTTCTGTCAGGCCTGCAATTATATTCCTTTTAGAATTTGGCCTGCCACACTTTCTCTTATTTCATTATGATGTTTCTTTAAGTATAGTTGATGGGAGGGGGAAATAGACGGAGTAGGATTGTGGAATGTATTGTTGTCATTCTTTACTAGAAGCCAAGTCATCTTTTGTCTCTGCACCTTCACACCTGATCGGAAGCAGCTGGGTGTGGATGCCAGCTGGAAGAAGAAGATTGGACCATGTGATGGATTGTGGGTGAGGGACAAGATCATGAACTTTTAACTGGGTGGGATTCTGATGTCATTTCCAGAATTGGGATTAACACAGATGTGGCCTAAGATGTCTGCTTTATCAATTGGAACTTTAAGGATGGTTTTGCCTTGGACTCTGATTTAATTCTACAAGATACTTGGAACACTGACACCTTCTCTGAGAGCTGAGAAGCTTCTTGGATGAGAAGTGAATTGTCTTCAAAGAAAAACCAGAGAGTCCAGTTGTCTCTTGAAAAAGCACCTTTTGGGACAACCATGACCTAGATAACTGAGAATCTCCATAGACATTCCTCCTGAAAGTATCCAATGTAGAGCAATTTTGGATGCTGGTTTTTAGGCATATGTAAGATATGGCCAACAAACTGCATTTGACATTCAATCACAATTCTTGATAAGTGCTCTAAATCTGATCTTTGCAATACCTCTTCATTACTGATGTGGTCCCAATACGAGATATGGAGGATTCTTCTCAAGCAGCATTGTTGGAAAACATTTAACCATTTAATCATCTTGATTGTACACTTCCATGTTTCACAAGCATATTGCAGTTGGTATAACAACAGTCTTGAAGAGTTTTATCTTTCTCGTAATTCTTATGGCTGCTGTAGACCATATTGGGCCATGTGTTCAAACATGGCCACTGCCATTCCAATTCAATGATTAATATCCTTATCTGTACCTCCATTCATAGACACAATGCTACCAAGATAAATAAATTGTTGGACTTGTTCTGCAGCCTGACCACAGACTGTTATAGGCATATTGTCTAGAGCATGTCTGACTTACATAAACTTGGTCTTCTCAAAATTTATATGCAAGCCAATCTCGTTGGCCTCGTTATCTAAATTTGCATTTATTGCAAGTACCTCTTTGTTTCACCAAGTATGCGATGTCATCTGCACAAATCTAAATATGTTAGATGGGTTGTTGCCCATGGGATGCCAAAGCTAGGGCTATCCATTAGAGAGGAGAGGAGAAACAAGAATAGGGATAGTATACACCTCTGTCTTACTCCTGTCATCATCTTCAACATTTAACAACCCCATAATCCCTTGTGGGGTGGAGTCTGTGCAACTGACTGGAGCTAGCAGAGCATTGAATGGCCGAATGCCCTTCCTGTCGCCAATGCGGAGCTTTGTTCAGCAGATATATTCTCATTGTGCCCAGGGAGATAAATATCTGCCTCTACCTGGGATCAAACTCACAGCGTCCTTATTGTAGGGCAAGATTCTGGGCCACCACACCTCTCTTTCTGTCTTACTCCTGTACTGATATTAAAGAAGGGCTGTATTGCCAGATTCCGTTGCCCATAACAGCTAGATTGATAATACACGTTCTTAAAGTTGTTGTTAAAACATTGAAAGTACCACAGGACTTTACAATATTCCATAGTGATTCTCGTGGAAATTATAATGTACACCTCTTTTAAAGTCATTCAAATCCAAAGGCTTTTTCCTTTTTGCTCTAGTTAATGCCATGCAGGTTTAACTAGATTGTTCTTTCCTTTTGCTATTCATGCAATCATATAGGCCAAAGATAACTGCTGTAAAACACCGAGGGTCATTAATGCTTTCTGTCTTTCTCAGAATAGGTTATACGTTCTGAACACGAATATTATACATGCACATTAACAACTTAAAAACCACTTCCCCCCCAAAAAAGGTACAGGCTTTAAAATATTATGAAATGAACTGGAAATTGACAGTGTGGATGCATTTGATTCAAATATGATCTAATGGAGCTAGGCTTGGTAAGGAAAGCCCGTTTTCTTAAAGGCCATTTTTCAGAAAAATGTCCATAACTTTCTTTAAAAAAGAAAAGAAAAGAAAAATTCTGCTTTGAATACATTGATTAAAGTTTCTGTCTTGCATTTTCAATTAAAAGGAATTCCACAAGGAAGAATTAAAAAAAAAATACTTCAGCCTGCTAATCAAAAGGGAGAATAGTAGGGAGAATATGTGTATACAAACGTAAAAATAATAAGCACAGTGTTCCAAATTTTGATCCAATCACTATTCTTGTACTCTTCTTATGGAACTAATTCCACTTTCATATCCAATCTGAGATGTAACTCTTCCACTAGCCTTGTAAGACCTTGACATTCCGTTGTTGTTGTTGTTGTTGTTGTTGTTGTGGTTGTTGCTGTTGCTGTTGTTGCTGTTGTTGTTGGCTTTTCTGACCTCTAAGTTCTCAGAAATCATTTAAAGTGACAAGGCAGGAGAATCCTGTATACTCTTTTGTGATTTTGGAAGAGGAAATCCAATATATCCTTTAGTATTTGGGATGCTATTCCAGGGGAATGGAACTACAGCCTTAGAATTCTTTCAGCCTATTCCATATTAAAATTGCCTGCCTATTCCACAATGTGCCATGACATTGGTCAATTCTATAAACCAATGCCTTGGTGTGGGAAGGCAGAAGATACCACAGACCAGTGGTGGGATTTAACATTTTTATTACCAGTTCTGTGGGTGTGGCTTGGTGGGCATGGTGTGTGGCTTGATGAGCGTGGCTTTGTGGGATGGCTTTGTGGGCCTGGCAGGGGAAGGTTACTGCAAAATCTGCATTCCCTCCCCACCCCACTACCTGCTTTCCAGCTCCATTCGCCTGTTCAGGGCAACAACAATATCATCTGGGAGGCAGCTGGGGCAGGCCAGCCTATTTGCCAGTTATCCAAACTACTCAAAATTTCCGCTACTGGTTCTCAGAACCTGCCAGAACTGGCTGAATACCACCTCTGCCACAGACATTTGATAGATAGAGCCGAGGTGGCGCAGTGGTTAATGCAGCACTGCAGGCTACTTCAGCTGACTGCAGTTCTGCAGTTCGGCTGTTCAAATCTCACCGGCTCAAGGTTGACTCAGCCTTCCATCCTTCCGAGGTGGGTGAAATGAGGACCCGGGTTGTTGTTGGGGGGCAATATGCTGACTCTGTAAACCGCTTAGAGAGGGCTGAAAGCCCTATGAAGTGGTATATAAGTCTAACTGCTATTGCTATTGCTATAGAATGGCCAGGAAGTTCCAGCATTCCTGGAACTTCATATAAACCAATAATGTAAACCAGCCTAAAGAGTCATGTATTGCAACATAAATATAATTTAATTAAATATGACAACAATGCAATAATGCTTCATTTAATGTCTGTTTGTCTGTCTGTCTTTCTGTCCGTCCATCCGTCCATCCATATATATATATATATAAATTGTATCCACTGCAATCAATGACTTGTAGCATACAAATGGGTAGTAAATTACACGTTTATGTTATCAGCCAAGAGAAAACATGCAAAAATCAAGGTTTTTTTCTACCTATTTTATTTTTTTAACCAAGGAAGATCATAAATATTGAGCTGGTTCCATATGAAGCTCCTCATTTCTGATAGGGGTTTCATGGAATTCTCACTATGGGCTCAATAGATGAATACATTAACTTAAACATTTCTTTAATGGTGTATACATGTTGCCTTTTCACACATTGTTTATGTATGCCAGACAAGTCACCTTTAATAAGATCTATCCCCAATAATAAATGCTGCTGTGTTTGCTTTTGAGACCAGAGATGAAGAGTTTGTTAACTGTCAGCATGTTGTTTTATTTATTGTCACTATGTTTTATTATTAGTCTTTCCTTAGGCTGAATACTTAACATATTTTCTAACCAGGTATTTTGAAATAGTTTTCTATTAGCATTTCTTGATTTCTCAAGCATTTACTTCAAGATTGTTTTTTTTTTTTTTAAGGGTGAAGAGTTCATTAAAAGAGTAGCATTGAAACAGTAGTATTTGTCCCTTAACAAGAAGACAATCAAAATATTAAATTAAATGGAAGTTAAGAAAGACAAGAGTCACTGTATAATGTATTACTTCTACCTTTGAATATTCATAGGGTGAGCCTGGAGAAGCTGGAAATCCTGGGGCCCTCTGGAGAAGCTGGCACAACTGTAAGTATATACTTCTTCTTCCAGTAGGTTTTGTAGGAGTGACTGTACTGTAGCTTCTCTGTAGGGTTCACTGACAAAAGGGCAAACTACAAAACCGCGCCCGACTAAACCACGGGTGACAAAACCACGAGTTCTAAGCGCTCCGACGAATGAGCGCTGAATCGCGCTGACAACAGCGCGGCGACAGAAGCGTGCTGTAAAACTAAACCTAACCCTAAATGTAACGCTAACCCTAAACCTAAACCTAACCCTAAACCTAACCCTAAACCTACCCTTACCTTACTTAAATCGGCTTCGGGAGTGCTTTCTTCATTTCTCAGCTCAAAATATATTGTTCAACATTACTGAGATTTGCAGATGATTATGGATTATAGATTATCCCTACTTGTTTTAAACCAATCTATATATCCATTTAAAATGCTTCCTTTTTGCAGGGTCCAAAAGGCGAAAGAGGTGAAAAAAGGCGAATCTGGACCACCGGGAGCAGCAGGTCCTCCTGGACTTAAAGGTCCTCCAGGTGATGATGGTCCAAAGGGAAATCCAGTGAGTGAAGATACTAATTCCCCCCCCCAAAAAAAAATAAGATTTAAAATTAAGTATAATCGAGCCCTATTTCATTTCTTAACTGTATTTTCTCAATTCTCTATAAAGCAATTCTGAGTGCTGTCAGAAAGAACTGTTACATACAAAGTTGCTGTGTCAGTAAGAAAGGTAGCATAGGAATTTAATAAATCAATAAATAAACATATTGATTGATTGATTATATTTATATGCCGCCCTTTTCCCCGAAGGGGACTCAGGGCAGCTCACAATTCAATCAGGGAAGGCGGTACAGACAGGGGGATAAAAAAGACGAGACATAACAATACAAAATTTAAAAACACACAACAACCATACCATTCGAGAAGGGGGGGCAAAAACTCTTTAGCCCCAGGCCTGTCGGAACAGCCAGGTTTAAGGGCTTTGTGGAAGGCCTGGAGGGTGGTGAGAGTTTGAATCCCCACGGGGAGCTCGTTCCAGAGGGTCGGAGCAGCCACAGAGAAGGCCCTCCTCCGGGTAGTCGCCAGTCGACACTGGCCGGCGGATGGAATTCGGAGGAGGCCTAATCTGTGGGATCTGATCGGTCTAGTGGAGGTGATTGGCAGCAATTACCTAAGTTCCTAAGTTTCTTAACATTAGTCACTGTTGTTGGATTTAAGGAAGTTGTATTCCAAAATAGCTTGCAAGCATCGTATGGACTAGTTTTGTTTTAGAGTCTGTACCCTATGTATCAATTAAAATGTCTTATTTGCAATTATTTCTTTTCCTGATGCTCATTAGTTTTACCTTGTTTTTAATTTCTGTAGGGCCCTGTTGGGTTCCCCGGTGATCCGGACCCCCAGGAGAACCTGGTCCATCTGTAAGTATTTTGAAAATAAAACTGCTTTACCCAGGTGAGGTGAACCTTTGCCTGGCTTCAGTTGATATTGGATGCGGTCTTTGATTTGGAGAAATTTTCTTTGTTGCCTCTCTTTGCTCTGAGCAAAACACCGCTTTGGGGAACTGAAATTTGAAAGTTTCTTTCCTCAGCGCCTTTCCGGGATTCAGTGTAACGCTTGTCTAAATATTATTTTCATATCAACCTGTACAGCGAGTGAGGCACGGAGACTTTCTTGATATTGACTTGTGATTGTATTGGCTTAGTGGAAAATTGAATCTTGGTCTCCTTGTTGCAGTACAGTATCCTGATTATTACGTCGGACTGGATTTTTGAGAAAGTTATCACGTATAAAAAACATTGGTGGTTCTACAGCTAACATCAAGCAGAAGTTGCTGTGAGAGGCTCTCTTGGATTATAAACAAATCACTGAGATATTTAGGCAAACACAGGATACTCTATTGAATTAATATTGCTGTCTGTCATAGTTCTTGAAAAGAAAGTCTTCTTTCTGAGTAGAACATACAAATAGGAAATAGATTAGGTGGGTGTTATTTTCTTTCATCTTTCTTTCTTTCTTTCTCTTTCTACCTCTCTAGGGAACTGATGGCACGGGAGGGGACAAAGGTGACGACGGCGATCCAGGCCAACCTGTAAGTAATACCTTTGCGAGAATAATTCTGTTGATTGCATTGTGTTAATTGATTGCATTGTAATAATTGAGGATGACAGCAGTTCTATTCCAATCACATCAGGATTGTGTGGGAAAGACTGAAAGCTTCTTTCTGGAACAATTCATATCCAGTCCTTGTCTATTATTTATTTTCCTATTTACCCATGGGGGAAATGGATAAAAACAGATAGTTCTCACTTACCATCAAAATTGGGACTGGAACCTCCATCGCTAAGTGTTGCAGTCATTAAGTGTGTTATGACATGACCGTTTCCAATTTTGCAACCTGTTTTTGTCACGGTCATTAATCAAATCTGCTTCCCCCCATTGACTTTGCTTGTCAGAAGCTGCCAGGAAGTCACAAAAGACGACCACGTAAGTCCAGGATGGTGCTATATGATAGTTGCAAATCACATACTGTGATCTATGACAGCTATATGGCAATTGCAAATATTGTGGCAGTCATATGTGCAAGAACTGATTGCAAGTTACTTTTTTCAGCACCATTGTGACTTTTACAGTCATTCAGCAAATGATTGTAACTCAAGGATTATCTGTTAAGCATTTGAGTAAGAAGTTGCCATTAATACAACTTCTATAGTTTCCTAAATGGGAGACCTTTCATATTTTTTGAAAAACTCAAGTCCACATACTTATATTTTCCTAGTATATTGCTGGTTTTCTTATGCAGTATCAGTTGATGGCAAATGCTTTGGTTGCCAAGTATGTGTGTATGTGTGTTTGTTCGTTTGTTTGTGCATGTGTGTCTGCATCAAGGGTAGGTTTCTCCCGGTTCGCACCGGTATGCCAGAACCGGTTCGTGAAATTTAGTGTACCTTTTGGAACCTGTTCCAATAGGAAGGAAGGAAGGAAGGAAGGAAGGAAGGAAGGAATGGGGAGAGATACACACAAGAAAGGAAGGAAGGAAGGAATGGAGGGAGGGCGAGAGAAAAAAAGAGAGAGACAGATAGAAAGAGAAAGAGAGAAAGAAAGAAAAAAGAAAGTGGGAGAGAGAGACAAAAGAAAGAAAGAAAGAAAGAAAGAAAGGGAGAGAGACAAAAGGAAGGAAGGAAAGAAAGAAAAAGAAAGAAAGAAAGAAAGGGAGAGAGACAAAAGGAAGGAAGGAAAGAAAAAGAAAGAAAGAAAGAAAGAAAGAAAGGGAGAGAGACAAAAGGAAGGAAAGAAAGAAAGAAAAGAAAGAAAGAAAGAAGAAAGAAAGAAAGGGAGAGAGACAAAAGGAAGGAAAGAAAGAAAGAAAAAGAAAGAAGAAAGAAAGAAAGAAAGGGAGAGAGGACAAAAAGAGGAGAAGGAAGAAGGAAGGAAGGAAGGAAGGAAGGAAGGAAGGAAGGAAGGAAGGAAAGAAAGAAAGAAAGAAAGAAAGAAAGAAAGAAAGAAAGGGAACTTATACCACAATTGAGCCCAAAATTTTGGTTGGTAAGCAAGAGCGTTGTTAGTGAGTTTCACCATATTTTCAAGTTGGCCACACCTACCCTTCACATGCCCACCAAGTCATGCCCACCTGTCACATGACTGCCGAGCCACTCCCACAAAACAGCCACAACCTACAGAATAGGTTCTAAAAAAGTTTGAAACCCACCACTGGTCTGCATGTATATATAAAATCATTGCACAGGATGCTTAGCAATCAAAATGGGTAATCTGGATATATTTTTATCATTTCAGGGACCACCAGGTCCTTCAGGTGAAGCAGGTCCTCCTGGCCCTCCTGGAAAGAGAGTAAGCCATATTTCTCTATTAATGACTTCTTTTTTTGGGGGGGGGGATTCGTATTGTCATTGTTAATTTTTGTTTAAACATGGTTGGATTTGGAGGGGGAGGCTATCAATTTAAGTGGATAGATGGAACAATTTAGGCAGATTCTATGTTTGTTTTGACCCAAGGGCTCATTAATATGTGGGAAAACTCCTTTTCCCTTTTAAGAGTGTTCACCATCTGTTCCTCAGATTCTTCTTTCTGCCAGACTGCCATGCACTTACTATACTAAATTTCTATCTGACTTGTAACCAGCATGCACAATTTATTTCACACTTCGTCACATTGCCTCCCAACACAGAGAGAGGTGCTGGAGGATATTTTTTTTTGTGTGTGTGTGTATCTGAAAATCCAGCAACTTTCACATCTATACACATAATTCAGCTCTTCAGCTATCTTGCCACATTTTGCACTTCTCTGAACAACTTGACAATTTAAATCTATCCAAATCTAATTTAAATGTATGAAACACATATTTTGAGCATTGTTTTTGACAATGTTAGCTTGATGCAGATACAAAAGGGAATCATGAAACCACATAAAAGTGACCTGAACAAGAAATAAGCAGAAGGATAAATCCCTAAAGGAAGCCTACCTATAGGAGGTTTTCACCGGATATTCTTACATCTTAGACAAGTAAAACAGATAGATTGTCAAACATTTGACAAATTGTAACTGAAAAGCTTTTGAACTTTGTTCCGCATACGGAATGCACAGCCTTGACAATTATATCTGTCTATTAGGCAAAATATAGTGTATTCCCTGTTCTTTCCCTCCTCCCCCGACACAGTTCCAAGAAATATATATAGGCATTATATGCCACCAATCACAGCAAAATTAATACAACACAATTAGCAAATTCATGAACAGGTGTTTTGTTGTTGTTTTTTAGCCAGGAGAGCTTGCCCTTAGCATTTCTAATGTAACAAAAATCAACTTGATTTTTGTGGGAAACTGTCTTACATATGATATACTTTCAGAGGCCCAGATTATGGGGTACTAAATTATATGTTGATGTTGATGTTTAATAAATTTATAGGCCGCCGAATCCCGAAGGACTCCGGGCGGCTTACAGCAATACATGTAAAATAGAAGTTAAAAACACAGAAACAAAGATTAAAAAGACCACAACACACATCCAGTCCAATTGGGGGTGGAACTCAATCGTGAGTTCAACAGCCCGGGGCCTGCCAGAATAGCCATGTCTTAAGAGCCTTTCGGAAGGCCATGAGAGTGGCTAGGGTCCGGATCTCTGGGGTAGTTTATTCCAGAGGGTCGGAGCAGCTACAGAGAGGGCCCTCCCCTGGGTAGTCGCCAGCCGACATTGTCTGGCTGACGGCACCCGGAGAAGTCCACCCTGTGCGATCTTATCGGTCATTGGGAGGTATGTGTCAGAAGATGGTCTCGCAGATATCCGGGTCCTAGGCCATGTAGGGCTTTAAAGGTGATAACCAGCACCTTGAATTGCGCCCGGAGACCAATGGAGAAGGCCCACCCTGTGCGATCTTATTGGTCATTGGGAGGTATGTGGCAGAAGATGGTCTTGCAGATATCCGGGTCCTAGGCCATGTAGGGCTTTAAAGGTGATAACCAGCACCTTGAATTGCGCCCGGATACCAATGGAGAAAGCCCACCCTGTGCGATCTTATCGGTCGTTGTGAGGTATGTGGCAGAAGATGGTCTCGCAGATATCCGGGTCCTAGGCCATGTAGGGCTTTAAAGGTGATAACCAGCACCTTGAATTGCGCCCCTGGAGACCAATGGGCAGCCAATGCAGCTCACGGAGGATATGTGTGATGTGGGTGTACCTTGGTACACCCAATATCGCTCACGCGGCGGCATTCTGGACTAGTTGTAGTTTCCAAACGGGGCAGCCCCATGTAGAGCGCGTTACAGTAGTCAAGCCTCGAGATAACAATGGCTGCTTTGTGCCATTTCTTTACATGTACTACGGACGTAGCCTTGTGGTGAAATTTGAAAATGGGTGGTTCCCAAGCGTCCTTACTAAAATTGGGTATTCGTAGTGGGAAAAGGTACTCAGAAGAACCTGTTGGATGCCTCTATCACAGTAGCTGCACTTAACTAAAGTTCACCAGCAGGTGATAATAAACAATCATTCTATGTAGAACAGTATCAACAGTACTTTGAAAAGTAATTTGTTTCAATCTATTACATATGGAGAGTAATCCAATTTTATATTTTAGGAGACACCAGTGTAAATGAGTGATTATTTAGCTCCTCCTGCCCCATCTCTTTTTTCCTAGATCTTTCATCCTTAAAAAAAAAAGGGCAGTTGCTTGTTTAGTGATTGGTTATTCATTTCAATTAAGGCAACAGGCTTTGATCCATTTAATTAGTATATTAATCAACAGAAACCTTAGCTGATTTAGTCTACGGGGAAAATTCTAATAAGACAATGGGGGGGACAAATTTAATCAGCAGGGTATGACATTAGGGCATGCTGGTCTTTTTTAAGCATTGTTTGGATCTGGTGTTTTGCCAACCCACAGCAACAATTAAAATCTAATAAGTGATGCCTCTTTCTCCTACACTGAGAATAGTTTCGTTTGCTTGTATCATAAATTATCATACTTCTGCACAATGGGATGCTCAAAGGCCTCCTGGCGGGAAAATGAACTTAGCTGGTGCCCTCAGCATCTGCCTTCTTTGTATAATGCGTGAGCACACCTGATTGTGCCAATTTTAATCGCACATAGTGCAGGTCAATCTCACCAAGCACGTTACGGGGACATTTGTCCCAATCTCAGAGATGCTTTTTCTGGAGGCAACTGAATTTACTTGGGTTTTTTTTCTCCTTTTGAAGACACTTCGCTTCTCCTCCAAGAAGCTTCTTCAGCTCTGGCAGAATAGTGAGGATCCTGTCGGAGCTGAAGAAGCTTCTCGAATGAGAAGTGAAATGATTGGTTGTAGAAAGTGACGAGACACAAGCCAGCACTTAGAGAGGAAAGTTTTATTTGCGCAGGTTCAAAGCAAAGAATAAATAGCCTGAACCCCGAATGGGATTCAGGGACTTCCTATATATGGGTGATGAGGCGTTCACCACATCTAGCCATCAGCCATCTGTTAGTTTTGGAAACACCTCTCGGGACTTGCCCTTGAGTTACAAAAATATTATGTCTACAGGATGTCATGGTACATAGGTCAGCCATGGACAAGCACATCTGGTATTTTGGGGAACTAACAATATATGTCTATAAACAAGTTAATGGACAAGCAGGCGGATGGGCTAAAATAGATTCCATACTTCAGCACTTTTTGGGTGTAGACATTGTTTCAGCTGACAAGATAACTTATGTCTAACCACACTGCATCCTAAGAGCAAAGCTATGCAGTTTATATCTTGAGAAGTTCAAACTTAATATCAAAGACACTATTCAGTCTGGTTCAGGCTTGAGGCCTACTTTGGTTCAGCCTGCCACCTTAATTTCAAGAGGAAAAAAAAAAATGAAGAAAGTCCAGTTGCCTCCTGAGATGCCACACTATTTATTATCTCCAGAAGTGGTAATACACGACCTCTTGTGTTTTATCTACTGGTTTTGTCTTTTTGTGTCTGTGTCACAAAATTGCCAGAGGCAGTGCACACTGAAAGTAACGCCCCACATTTAAATCAAAGAGTGCTTTGCTTTGAAAGTGTCTTCTTGAAGCATCTTCACAATGCAACATGGTCATCTTACTTCGAGAACTTTTGAAAACCTAATCATATTGTTTCTGTCTGGCCTTCTTGTGTTTCTCCTTAGAGGAACTATGGGAGAAAGTGTTGTGGCCAGGGCAGCTGGCAGCAGATTCAGACAGTGAGAAGGTTGGGGAGGAACATGGGCCAGTTTGGGAAAGGCTTTGATTAGTGCTCTATGTCAGAGGCAGAGAGGGGGCCAGAGTCTTATGCCAGGTATCAGCTGCCTTCAGAGTCGGACATCAGTGAGGCAGACAAACAGCTGGAGCCTGTTCCCAGTGTGCACATGCACAGAGTTGCCAGATGAAGGGAAGAACTAAAGAACAGGGGTTGACTTGGGAGTAAGGCCACAGGGTGGACGATGAATGGCCTCTCCCAGAGAACATAAAAGAGGAGCGAAAGGGGAGTGGAGTTTGCAGGAGACAATTAGTTGGCTTAATTGGTTCATGACTCTCTGAGATCCTTGCCAAGTTTTGCAGATAATTGGCCTGTCAGCTCTCCAAGCCAGGTAAGATTTTGACTGTAAATCCTCCCTCGAAAGACTTTGCTGGATGTGAATAAGCAGAATTCACAGTAACTTAATAAAGCGTTTTTTTCAGTTCAATCGGATTGGCCTTCAGTGTTTCAAGTTTTTTAATAAAGGGACAAGGAGTTTGCTTCATGCTCTTGGGAAACCTAGGTCAGAACAGAAAGATAAGTGAAACCTTTTCAATAAGCTCAAAGGTGTTTTTGCAAAAGGTAGTAGGACTTATTTGTTTTTTTCCTTAAAGATGTTTCGCTTCTCATCCACGAACTGATGAAGCTTTCTGAATGAGAAGAGAAACTGCTTCAAGCAAAATCCAGATTCCCCTCAGTATACAGTGAAACTCTTGCAATTTAGCAAAGGCTGAAGGCAATCACTTCTTCAGACAAGGCTGTTGGAGAAGGCGCAGAGAAGCTTCAATAGTTCAATCGGATTGGCCTTCAGTGTTTCAAGGTCAGGAAAACAGCTTTGTGGAGGTGAATCAGCTGTCTTCCTTCTTTCAGCAAACAAATCAGGATGCTTCTACAGCCTGCACTATTCATTGAAGTGAATCTTTCACTTTCATATAGAAGTAAATGTTACTGCACTGGTGATTTAAAGCATTACGCAGCCATTGCTGCGACAATAGAAAGTGTGATTTCTTTAATGATATATTGCCACAACAATGGCTGGATGACATTATAAATTGCTAGTGGGAAAATGGTCATGGATGCGTGGTAATTGTTACTATGGAGCACAAAACTTAATTATTATAAGAACAATAAGAGGGAGAATGCATACAAGACAGAACACTTTAAAGGGCCATTAAGAGAGGCATATTATCTTTGTACTAAACTCTTGAGGAAAGCCACAGATTTTTAGGTGAAAAAAAGCAGGAAGAACAAACATTTGCTCCATTTACCATCGCTTTCTGATTATTTTTTTCAAAGCGCAAGCTGTAATTAAAAGCTTTAAAATGAGTCAGGGTATACATTAAGTTTAGATTCTGTTTTAATTGCCAGGCTTGTTCTACAATTAAAAATCATAACGTCCCTGTCCAAATTGAAACGAATAAATGCCTTCCACCTTCACTTCCACAAAGTGAAGAACAAAGAGGCTCTACAGTCGTTGTACATAGTTTTACTACACAAGCCAAGATTTGACTTTGTAGCCTGAAGCGGTAGAATTGTAAATAATAAGTTGCCATGCTGACGCGTGCCAGGTTGCCAGATGTGTGCTTCATTCTTGTGTGACATTTTTTATTTGCAAAAGTTGTTTTTTCATCATTTACGGTATATTCATTATCCTCTGAGGCTTTGGCAAGGATGAATGGAGCTCCTTGCTGAATGCATACTGTGTGTGTGTTTGTGTGTGTGTGTGTGTGTTGTGTGTGTGTGTGTGTGTGTGTGTGTGTGTGTTTAACTGGATTCACCATTTGTTCATTGTCACATGCTTTGTTGTTTGAAAACATTTTAAAAGTTTTGCTCTTATATGTTGAAATACCCAGAGTCTACAAATATAAAATATAATACAAAAAAATTGTGTGTGCCTAAACCATAGAAGATGAAATTGCCCTATAGAAAGTTCAGATTTTTTTCTAGCTTGATTAATTAGGTTCTACCACATGCGCGAACGACAAAAGCGCGCCTGACTAAACTGCGGTGACAAAACCGTGCCGTCAAAACCGCGCCGCGAATGAGCGCTGAAGCGCACCGACAACAGCGCGCCGACAGAAGCGCGCTGTAACATAACCCTAAACCTAACCCTAAACCTACCCCTAACCCTAACCCTACCCTAACCCTAACCCTAACCCTAACCCTAAAACCTTACCTTAATTTAAATCACGCTTCTGTTGGCGCGCTGTTGTCGGCGCGCTGTTGTCGGCGCGCTTTTGACATCACGGTTTTAGCGCCGCGGTTTTGTCGGCGTGCTTTTGACGTTTGCGCTTTTGTCGGGTCACGGATTAATTAATGGTATTGCTCATTGCTAATATGTTCTAATATTATAGCCAATATAATCCCTCTTCTCTCTAGAGGAACAGTCAGGCCATTGGTAATCAGATAAGAGGTATCCATAGCAGTGTCATATACCATGGAAAAACTTAATATTAGGATCTTCCTTCTCACTATAGCTGGGAGAACATTTGAAGACTACTACTAACATTTCAAAATGATAGGCAGCCCTGACTATCTGCAGGGAGTAAGGAGGCAAATGTTTTTTGAGGTCTTCATGCAGATGATGTGAATATATATTGAACTTAATTTGCAGTCAGAAGGTGACTAATGTAACATAAATACATTAAATGTAATTACATTATCTGGGTCATTGTAATATAGGTATCCTAATGAAGCTTGTCTATTAGGATCAAAGTCCTGATAGTTATATGACCAACCTGATTTTACAATCTTTTCTGTGGTGGTTGTTAAACAAATCACCACTGTCGTTAAGTGAATCTCTGTTATGCAGCGAACCCCTTGTCACTATGGAGTGCTTTTACTGAAAACCAGAAGTAAGCTGTTTTGCCAAAATGTTGTAAGTCATGATCATGTGATCACAGAATTCTGCATATGGTCATAAATTCATTGCAGTCATGCGACTATCGGGGGGGATCATTTAAAGTTTTGGAACCGGGTCATAAGTGTCTTTTGGAGGGTCTGTTCTGTGTTGGACCTTTGAATAGCAATAGCAATAGCAGTTAGACGTATATACCGCTTCATAGAGGGCTTTCAGCCCTCTCTAAGCGGTTTACAGAGTCAGCATATCACCCCCACAATCCGGGTCCTCATTTCACACCCACCTTGGAAGGATGGAAGGCTGAGTCAACCCTGAGCCGGTGAGATTTGAACCGCCGAACTGCAGTTATCAGTCAGCTGAAGTGCTGCAGTACTGCACTCTAACCACCTGCGCCACCTCGCTCTAAGAGAAGGTGTCTCTAGCCATCAGTCATAAGTAAAGAACTACCTGTGATGTCATTATGCTGCATATGATGTCATTGTGGCTTCAACCAGATGCCTATAGATCTTGAATCAAGGAAGCCAACTTATATAGATATGAAGATTTGGAGATCTTCATAAAGGGAGATTGTCCCTTTAAACATTTGTGTATAATGAGGTACAGTTTAATCAGTTCAGCTTGGAGTATTCTGAAGGCAAAGGAAGTATTTCCCTACACACAAGGTGTGGTTTAGACAGCATTAATTCACAACACATTGTTTTAAATGGAATTTATCCTAAAGTCAGCTCCCTGCTATAAGATGAATTAAGTTTAGTGCCAATAAAAAGTAATGTCTTCAGAAAATAATGCTTCAAGAACACCCCTAAAAGTTGATAGGCCTACAATTATCCTACTATCATTAGTCTTTTTGAAAAATAATAAATACACATCTTGAATAATTTCTGCAGGCATGGGAACTCTAAGCCTTATTCGTCAGGCAATTAGTTGATTTAACAGGTTTTTTTTAAAAAAAAAAACATACAGCAAGCATTACATGTAAGCTGTAATCTTTTTAGCAAAATGAGATAACCGTTCTATATAATAGGCTTGAGTGAACTGACATGCTTAATTAGTTTTTAATCTATTTTACACAATAATCTATTTGTTCCACCAATTTACTGAACATTTATAATGCGGAAACATTACGGTGGGCATTAGTAGTCTTTTTCAGCAAAAATTGGATAAGACTCATTTGCAGATTCAACAATGACTAAGTTTGCTACAGTGAAGCCAAAACATTTCTTTTCCAATATGTTTCTGTTGGATCCAAGGGAAGTATGCCACATTTACTTGTTCGTTTTAAAGGCACTATGAAGCTACATTTCTTATTGTGTTGAGCAGCATTTGGGACTAAAGTCAGGGGAACTCTTGAGCCAGTGAGCAAATGAGCTTTGCAATATTTAGCGATGCTTTATCAGTTCAAGTAACTTTTTCACTGTCCGTAAAACCCATCCAGGGCCTTCATTGCCCATTCCATGGTCAGAAGCCAAGGAAGCTAATTGAATTTTGGTCACTTTCAGTTAAGCCACAGTTAGTCCTCCAAGTAATCCTCAACACTTATATTTTTGCCCATGGCATGGGATTGCCCCAATTGCAGCCAATGCAAAATACTTGGTCAGAAAATACTGTGTGCGTGTTGACCAAGAACATTGAATACCCAAATCTCATAGAACTTCCAGTGGTTGGTGAATAAAACATCCACGCTATATGAATAAATTAAAAATAAATTAATTGTATTTTTTTTTAAGATCCTGACAAGCTCCTACAGCATGCAAGATTCATAGAGTTTTCATTAATGCCAGGAAAAAATGCAATAAAGTTACAAAAACTTGGAAACTGGATAATACACTCCGTTCCCTCATTTATTAGTTTTAAGACCCCTAAAGAGGTGACTGATCTTCTGTCTCATAAATTCCCTAATAGATGGGCGGATGCCTCTCTTAAGAATGTAAGGCTGAAATGTCCACAGGTTCCTTATCTGCCATGTTTGAAAACTCCTCCCTTCTTTCTGAGATTCAGAGAATCATCTTACATCAGTGGTGGTTTCAAAAAAATTGGAACCTCTTCTGTAGGGTGGCCTGCTTCCGGGTCCACTGGTGGAACCTCTTCTAACCGGTTCAGTAGATTTTGACGAACCGGTTCTACCGAACTGGTGCGAACTGGTAGGAACCCACCGCTGTCTTACATATACACAAAACATCCTCGGTAGAACGAATCCAAACCTAGCAAAGTATACCTCAATGACAACGTTCAAACCTAGATGTCATCCTGCCAGCACATAAATTGTTTTCAAAAGAGCTCAGGTTTTGTATACCATTCTAAGTGAAATCAGGATGGAAACTAGACTGATTTCAATCAGGGGACTATTTAATCATAGTAGCTGCTACCAAGAAGTTGTATGCCTCAACTCCACTCATTTTAATCAAATGCCATGCCAGATAAGATTTTATAGGCGGGGTGGGATTCGACCAGTTTGGCCTGGGTTCAAGCAAACAGGTAGCTTTGAAGATCAGCTGAGAACTAATCGGTTCGCTCTAACCTTCAGATGGGCCTGCCTGCCCGCCCCTGGGCTATACCCACCCATATTTCCCTGTTTTTTAGCCCCGCGGCAGAGATCACCTCAGCTGTTTTCCTGGAACCTGCGCACACATGCATAGCGCGCACCAGGCACATCCAGCGCATGCTCAATGAACCAGTTGTCAACCAGTAGGATCCCACCCCCTGTTTATGAGAGTGAATAGGAAGGGAGGGAGGGAGGGAGGGGAGAAAGGGAGTTCCTTAGCCGTTTCACTTTAAAAAGAGGGAAACAAATATGAGCTGATCTTCATTCCTATTTTTCTATGTTCTCCTAGTTATCTACCCAGAGAAAAACATTCAAATTCACCTCTAATAACATCTGTATATCTGGGAGCAGCATATAATACCCATATCTTTTCCCATGTATCCAGTAGTATTGGTTCTTCAAAATTTTGTGCCAACTTCATACATACAGTCTTTAACTAATTCGTTTCAGAATCCGATTTCCATCAATCTATTATATACACCTTTTATATCATTGGACTTTGATCCCTAATTTGTTTTAGTAGATTGTCTTCATTCTGCATGATGCCAATTTTCTGGTCTTTTTTCCATCTGGCCTGTACTGACCATACTGAACCATGTTGAATTACCCTTTCCTCTTTAATACATTCAGAGATTTAGCTGTAATATACCTCTTTCTATAGTGAAAGCTGTCTGTATGTAGTTACATCCGTTTTTGTTCTATGCTTATATTCTCTATTGCGTGTCTGGGAATTGCCCACATGGGTATCTTGTCATTTAATTTATATTGATATTTTTTTTCCAGACACGCAGTAGAGCATTCCTTAAAATATGACTTTTAAAAGTCTTATCCACCTTTTTTATCATATATCAAATAAGCAGGCCACCATATACCAAATCATATCTTTCAATGTTCAGTATTCTATCCTCTGTTGAGTTGACCCAGTCACTAATTATTGATAAAACTACTGCTTCATAAGTAAATTGCATCTCGTCCAGGCACTAATTTAATTAGAAGTAATCTTCAATTTACGACTACAAGAGAGAACCAGAACTTCTTGTTGCTAAGCGATTCACTGTTAAGAGAGGCATGCCCAATTTTACAACCTTTCATACCACAGTTGTTAAGTGAATCATGCAGCCATTAAGTGAATTGGACTTCCCCCATTATCTTTGCCTGTTGGAAACCCCCTGGGAAGATCGCAAATAGCAATAGCAGTTAGACTTATACACCCGCTTCATAGGGCTTTCAGCCCTCTCTAAGCGGTTTACAGAGCCAGCATATTGCCCCCAACAACAATCCGGGTCCTCATTTTACCCACCTCGGAAGGATGGAAGGCTGAGTCAACCCTGAGCCGGTGAGATTTGAACAGCCGAACTGCAGAACTGCAGTCAGCTGAAGTAGGCCTGCAGTGCTGCATTTAACCACTGCGCCACCTCGCTCTTACGGCCATCACATGACCCCAGGATGCTGCAACTGACATAAATACATGCAGATTGCCAAAGTCTTGAATTGCAGCTCGAGGATCTTACCACAGTCCCGACTGCTAGGAATGGTCACGAGTCACTTTTTTTCCCCTGCACTGTCATAACTTCAAGTGAATTATAAACAAATGGCCATAAGTCAAGGACCATCAGTAGTAGGAACTTTATTCAAACTGGCCTTTGGGCCAGCTTGAAGTCACCTAAGTTGAGGGGAGGCTGGAAGAGAATAGGAAAGGGATTCTTTGAGTCCCAATTATGTGACTGTTGAAATTAGCAATAGCAATAGCAAATAGCAGTTAGACTTATATACCGCTTCATAGGGCTTTCAGCCCTCTCTAAGCGGTTTACAGAGTCAGCATATCGCCCCCACAACAATCCGGGTCCTCATTCACCACCTCGGAAGGATGGAAGGCTGATGTCAACCTTGAGCCGGGAGATTAGAACCGCTGAACTGCAGATAACAGTCAGCTGAAGGTGGCAATACTGCACCCTAACCACGCGCCACCTCGGCAATCAGACGATGCCTGATTTACATAGTGCTATTGGTTCTAAGAAGCAGTTGTGCTTCTAATTCTCATTTGTCTTTGCTGATTGGAAAGGGAATTGCAGCCTAGGCTTTATATGGATAGTCCTGGCTGAGAAAGCTAAGGAGAGCAAAGGCTAATGCTCTGTAAATAGGCAAATGCTTTATATCCCTTTGCAGTGTAGTTCTTGAAAGGTTGCCAAGAGGTAAGAGCAGTCCTTGATTCAAATGAAAATGTTGTTAGAAAGCACAGCCTTTGATTCTAGAAACCGGTGATACTTTTACCATAAATAGATCTGTGATGTATGCAACTAGGTTTGGTTAAAAAAAAATAAAAAAAAAATGCAAGACAGGATAAGTGCAATGAATAATGCATGCCTTCCACCACGTCTTGGCTTGAAATGTTTTGTTTTGAAATCCAGAAGTAGATTATTATTATTTTTTTGCATAGAACCACATCCAAATCACCTGGTACAAATTAATTTGTTCTGGCTTTGAGATTATATCTACAGGTGAAGTCTCAATGCTGTGTAAGGAAATCTGTCTTGCCCTGATGTTCCAAGAAAAAAGGAGGAAATGTGCGTGGGAGAATGCGCTCATGCTTTACTCTACCTTTGTGAACTGCCCACTGTCGTGCAGGAAAGACAGTTCTGTATTTAACCCTAGACCAGGGATGGCGAACCATTTTTGCGTCGAGTGCCAAAAGCACATGTGGGCATGCTGTTGCGCACGGTCGTGTGCCCACCCCCATAATTTAATACCCCACCAGCGTTGTGCGCTTTGTCACTGCGCATGTAACACACACACATGCACACGCTTGCTCACCATGTGCACTAGCTTTCTTGGAGCCTAGGGAGAGCAAAAATGGTCCTCCCCCTTAAGATAAGATGTTGTTTCAGTATAGGTTATTCTCTGTCTTGTACCTCTCTTGCCAAAAGATGAAGATTGCAATTACAGGTAGTGCTCGATTTAAACACCAAAATGTCTGTAGCTAAATGACACAGTTTTTGCCCCGTCTTACGACCTTTCTTGCCACAGTTGTTAAGCGAATCACGGCAGTTGCTAAGTTAGTTCCGCATTTGTTAAGTGAATCTGGCTTCCCCGTTGACTTTGCTTATCAGAAGGTCGCAAAAGGGGATCCCATGACCACTTGCGACCGTCATAAATATGAATCAGTTGCCAAGGGGAGGGTCTGAATCTTGATCACATGACCATGGAGGACGCTGTAATGGTGGCGACCTGAAAAATGGTCCATAAGTGACTTTTTTCAATTCCACTGTAACTTTGAATGTTGTAAGTCAAGGATTACTTGTACTTGCCTTGGGAAAAAAAAATCACGTGTTACATTTTCAAGGAATTTTGGTGTGTTTTTTTTGGAATACAGTGCAGGATTCAAGGGAATTAGGGGTTTATAAGAATGGATTTTGATTTCTGTAGAAAACAGACCATTCTATTTTAAATATTTGGTTCTTGGTCCAGAAAATGTTATACATTTTAGATATGTAAAAAAAAAAAAAAAAGCTTAGCATTTGGAGAATGAGAAAAATCTTATCCATAATTTATCCTGGGTTTGGTTTATTCCATGTTGCAACGTCAGCTAGATATCTCTGACACTTGTAAATTGAAGAATAGCTCTTTTGTTCTTCTTGAAAATATTACAGAGAAACCTAACATTATGGCAAACAGTTTCTAAGTGTTCTCAGCCTTACAAATAGCCATATCATGTTTATACACTTATAAATAATAAATGGCACTTTTTTTTCTCTTTTAAACATCAAACAAGCATATTTTGAGTCAGCTGACAGATGACTCTGAATAGTATTTGAATAACTTTTTCAAGAAAAACCTTCAAGCCGAGGAATGAAATGGAGATAAACTATTTCATGATATTAACATACAGTAGGCACCATAGAAAAGTTGCCTCCATCCGCTGTATCAACTTTTGCATTTATCAAAATGTGCTTGATAAATGGTTTCGTATCAGCACATCAAAAACATCATAAATTCATGGAACCAATGTGTTAATCCCAAAAGGAAATCCACGTATGTAAGTAAGGCTTTGCATTATAAAATGTTTCCTGGGGGCTTCGTGGTATGTATCTGGATTTGTATGATAACGTATCAGAATAATTGGGTGGGGAAAAATCTTCTGATGCAAATAACAAACAGGATCAGGATCAGCAACACAAGATTACAGAGGAATCAATGTAATCTGTGAAACCGCCTTAAGACTACAAGTAATCTTTAAATTCCCTTTTGTGGGTGTCTTCTGATTTCCCAAAAAAGCGGTAGTACAATTTCCTTCTGTTTTGAACTGGAAATCATGCAACTATAGTGTAAATTTTAATGTAGAATTCTTCACCCTAAACAGAACACAGCGGAAAATCTAGCCAATCTTACTCTATCCCCATATGTGACATATATATATATATATATATATATATATATATATATATATATATATATATATATATATGTGTGTGTGTGTGTGTGTGTGTGTGTGTGTGTGTGTGTGTGTGTGTGTGTGTGTGTGTGTTTTTATTTGTGCTGATAAATAATAAAGGGAGACTAGTATAGATCTATTTCAAGCTATTTAGCTCTCATCAGCTAGCCATACCCTTACTGGGATTTGAACCTGGGCTATATGGCATACTAGGCACACCAGGCATAGATCTTAGCCATTAGGCCACAGGCTCTTATCCTGTTATCAGCTGACAAATAAAAAAAACCAAAAATATAACAAAGGCAACAGTAAAAATATTGGTTTCTGTCGTGATGGACTCTTGTGACGAGCCGAAGGACAGATGATGGAAGCAGTTAGCTTCCTCCCATAATTGGGGCTTACCAGGGGTTGTAAAAAAATCTTTTATATATATATATGTATGTATGTTGTGTATGTATGTATGTATGTATGTATATATATATATACATATATATTATATATTAATATATATATATATATATATATATATATATCTGACACTTTATATATACATACATACATACATACATACATACATACATACATACACACACACACACACACACATATATTATATATATATAATATATATATATATATATATGTTTTATTTGTTCGAACCTGGGCTATATACATATTAGGCAGATGTCTTAGCCATTAAACCACAGGATCTAATCTGTTATCAGGTGAGCCAGGGAGAAAGGTATATATTTAAAGTCACAACCCCTGGTATGCCCCAATTATGGGAGGAAGCTAACTGCTTCCATTCTCTGTCAATCGGCTCGTCACAAGAGTCCATCACGACAGAAACCCAATATTTTTACTGTTGCCTTTGTTATATTTGTGTTTTTTTGTGCTGATAAATAAATAAAGGGAGACTAGTATAGATCTATTTCAAGCTATTTAGCTCTCATCAGCTAGCCATACCCTTACTGGGATTCGAACCTGGGCTATATTACATATTAGGCAGACGTCTTAGCCATTAAGCCACAGGCTCTGATCCGTTATCAGCTGAGCCAGTTAGAAAGGTATATGTGTGTGTATATGTACACACACACACACCACACACACTAGAGCCGAGGTGGCGCAGTGGTTAGGGTGCAGTACTGCAGGCCACTTCAGCTGACTGTGATCTGCGGTTCAGCGGTTCAAATCTCACCGGCTCAAGGTTGACTCAGCCTTCCATCCTTCTGCGGTGGGTGAAATGAGGACTGAGACTGTGGGGCAAGTTGCTGACTCAATTTGCTAAAAAATCTGTAAACTGCTTAGAGAGGGCTGAAAGCCCTATGAAGTGGTATATAAGTCTAATAAATAAATAAATCTCACTCACTCAACAAATGATTTCCCAGTCTGGTTCTGTGGGCATAGTTTTTATGCACAAGTCATCTTAACAATTAATTCTACAGATCATTCTCTTACCCTTCTTCCAACAACAGTGGTTCTCCCGATGTTATCCTTAGAAGTGTCCTATGATATAGGCAAATTGAAACAAGAGTATCTAATCCAGACTTTGCTCAGGGGCTAAGATGCTGAGCTTCTCGATCAGAATGGGCAGCAGTTTGGCGGTTCGAATCCCTAGCGCCACATAACGGAATGAGCTCCCATTACTTGTCCCAGCTTCTGCCAACCTAGCGGTTCAAAAGCATGTAAAATGCAAGTAGAAAAATAGGAACCACCTTTGGTGGGAAGGGAACAGCGTTCCACGCCTTCGGCATTTAGAACATTGCTGGCCGCATGACCACGGAGGTGTCTTCGGATAGCGATGCTCTTCGGCTTTGAAACAGAGATGATCACCGCCCCCTAGAGTCTGGAACGACTAGCACATATGTGCAAGGAACCTTTACTTTGAATCCAGACTTATTCGTTGAATTTCAGTACAATTTGATCATATCAGACTTGGGTAGGGGAGAAAGCGATTAATTCCATGTTTGTGTTGCCGAGATATTTTGTGCTAGTTAACATTTCCTCCACACTACAAAATCTGAGCATAGCAAAGGCAGATAAATAACAGTTAGCCATCTTTCTTTTTCAGCAGCTCCATCTGTGTTCTGGCACTGATGAGGGTTACACAAGAGCTGTTCTTTTACCAACTTTGCATTCGTGCAGAATTGGTACTGTTTGATAATGAATATAGCCCCTCCCTTTGTTTTGGCAATCATGATTCATTATTTTATCATTTAGCGATCACAGTGTTCCCAGGCACCGCTAATTAATGTTGCAGCTGCATTCCTAGATTATGCAAGAAGTACATTTATAATTATTGTAAAGTTTTTGTATTGTTTCTCCTGAGATCATTGCTCTAACCATTTCAAAGCTTGTTCCAGTGTGTCTAGTGTAGTGAAATAACACATCAGTGCTCTTGTAACACAATCTCTTTTTGTAAAGTGCACAGTAAACTTAGGGTTGTCATTACAAATGCAACTGAAAACATAGTACTTTGTGAGTTGGTAGTTTGTTGATACACATGTGATATATGCTGTTCCTTTTTTTTCCTATTTTCTTCTCTCTCTTTTCAGTTTCGTGTTCTCTGTTTTTATTAATCTTTTGTACAGAACGATCTTACAAATGATAATGGATGTTTTAAAAGTTTATTAAACTTAGCCTAAATTATACCGACTATCCATTATGAAATTTAAATTCTAACATATTACTTTGCGAAGTATTTTGCGTGCGGTTTTAAGTGGTACGTATGTGTTTTATATTGTTCCTTTTTCTCTTTTTTCTGTCTTTTTCTTTTTGGGGTGTGTGTGATTGTGTTCTTTGCTTTTATTAATCTACTTTTGTACTGAATGATCTCACAAATGGTAATGGGTGTTTTAAAAGTTTATTAAGCTTAGTGCAAATTATATTGACTATCCATTATGAAGTTTAAGTTCTAAGGTGGAAATATGTATAGTATTGATGAGTGAAATTATGCGTGACCTGACAAATGCACGGCCGACAAATGCGTGCCGACCAAATTGCCGAGACAAACAGCAAAGTCAAAAGCGCACCCACTAAAGCGCGCCGACAAAACCGCACCCACAAAAGGGCAATTGGGGTTTTTAGGTTAGGGTTAGGGTAAGAGTTAGGGTTAGGGTTGTTAACATTGTTAATGTTGTTTTCACGTTGTTTTCGATGTCACGTTTTTGTCGTCACGCATTTGTCGACGCGCTTTAGTGGGCGAGCTTTCGATTTTGCTGTTTTGTCGCGGCGGTTTTGTTGGCACGCATTTGTCGGGCGCGCATTTGTCAGTGAACCGAATTATGTTATTGTCAAGCCTGGGTCCTTTAGGTCTAGTGATTAAGGCACTGGACTAGAGAGCAGGAGATTGTGAGTTCTAGTCCTGCCTTAGCCAATGCCATTAAAGCCAGCTGGATGAACATGGGCAATCACTCTCTCAGCCCAACTTACCTGGAGTGCTTTTGTCGGGAAAACGGGAGAAGGGAGATGTAGTGTTGGATATGTTCACCACCTTAACTTATTTGTAAAAATAATAAAGGTGGGATAACACGCAAAAATGTATCATCCTCCAGTGTAAAATGCAAATGGGAACACACTTAAATGTCTAGAGGAGCTGGATTATCTGTGTACAATTATTTCATATTACTGTTTAACCTGCAACGAAGAGCCACAACCATTTCCAATTTCTCATCCCGACAAAATCCAAGAGTCCCTTTTTAACATGTTTCAGGCTTCAGTGTTCGGTTCTCACATTGTATTATTAATATTTGACATGGGTTTGTTCCCTACTGTTTTTCCCAGAACTCTGCACTTTTGCACACTTCTGCACTAGGAGATATGATCCATATAATACACAGACATACACACACACGCACAGCATTAAAAGATGCATTACAAACTTGTAATGCTAGACCTGTCAGTCCTGCTAGATGCAAAGAATGAAAAAGCTATCTTTTAAACTTTAGTCAGAACGAGAACCGTTCTAGCCTGCTGGGCTGTTTAATCAAAGAGATGCATGCCTGTATCTTACAGAAGTGGCTTTTTAAAGATTCTAAAATCTCATCAAGCTCAGCAGAAACAGAAACAACTTGCTGACAGTGTATTGACAAAAATAGATCATTTTTTTCCGGGTGTGGGGGGAAAATAATGCCTACCTTTTTTAGCTGGGGAAGCAATTGCACATATTTTACATTCAGGTAGATTAATGGATATTTTCTCTTTCACTCAGTGATCCTTTGTCAACTTTTCTCTTCTTTTCTGAACATTTTTTTGGGAGAATGATCAGTTGCCCAGGAACACATCCAACTATGTTGTCTAACACACAACCCAGGACTGCCTTTTCTATTTCCCCTCCATAAAAGCTAGATATGCTTTTCTAGAATTATGGTAGTCTTGTGTTTCAACGTGACCCACAAATGTGCGCACGACAAAACCGCGCCAACAAAACCGCGGTGAGAAAACCACGATGTCATAAACGCGCCCAACAACGCGCTGACAAAACCGCACCCACAAAAGCGTGATTTAAGTTAAGGTAAGGGTTAGGTTCATGGTTAGGTTCAGGGTTAGGTTTAGGGTTAATATTAGGGTTAGGGTTATGGTTATTAGGTTGTTATCACTTGTTTGTTGAAGGCGCGCTTTTGTTGGTGCACTGTTGTCGGTGCGCTTCTGCGCTCATTAGACGGCGCGATTTCAAACTCACGGTTTTCTCGCTGCGGTTTCGTCGCGCGCTTTTGTCGAGCGCGCATTTGTCGGTGAACCGTGTTGCAATAATGAAAGATCCATCCCAGTTTCAGAGGCTTCTCTGTTTCACTGCTCTCGCTACCACTTCACTCACAGGTGACCACATCTTCTACAACTGTCCGTCTACTAGTCTAGAACTAAAAACAGCATAAATCAAATGGAAAAAGACAAAAGAGAACAGATAAAGTCCAGCAGGGGATTGAAATAAATCAGCGTTTAGCCAGCCAGTCTACTTTTAAAAGTTAAAAAGCAAAGCAAAAATTCAAAAAGTGAAATTAAGATCCGGGCATGCTTAAGAAAACCCAAAATGCCGACAGGAAAACTTTCTGACCACTACCAAAGGGAACTGGAATCTTCAATACTCCCCTTCCCAAATTTCCCCCTAGTCTTCCAAAAGTTGTCTTGGATCATTTCTAAGTGCTCCCATTTCAATCCAGGGAGCAGCACTGCCAGAAAGTTAGCTTAGGCAGCAAAATCAGCAGATCATCGGCAAGAGAGAGAGAAAAAAATCCTTACTATTCAGCAGTCATCTTGGAGGACCTCAGTCTGCAAGTCTTTATTTAGCTCTCTAAGATACCTGTCAGATGCTACTTCATTTAATAATCAGGAAAGAAACAACTCAACTCCATTTGCTTGAGATTAAATGTACTTTTACTAATTACAAATGAATACTAGCCAAGCAAAGCTGAATCTGGTTAATTAGGCGCAAAAGCAAAGAATATCATGTATAGATCAATCCCCTCCCCTTGGCACCCCAGTCCATAGTCCAGTTATAATTCACCCAACTGTCAGGTGGGAGATATCTTCAAAAAGCATCACCAGGATGGAATGCCGGACAATTAACCTTGGCGGGAAACTCCCTTCCTCCGCGTGCGCAATGAGATGGTCAGGCCAGCGTCTAGAATCTTCCTCCAGCATATAATGAGTCCCTTCCCAAATACCATGCCCCCCCTCCCCGTTTCAATGGCAGACGAAGCAGCAGCAAAGCAGAGGCTGACAATCCCTTTATGGCTTCCAACACAACCATGGAGTGGATGGCAACAACATTTCTTTACAATTTTAGGAGTTTCAGTTAGTGATTTTACAAATTAAAACAGATGCTCAAATGGAGAGCCTTAAAGCACTCATTTCAGCATTTAACTCTCTAAAAGAGTATTTTTTTTTACTAACAAACCTCAAGACACCAAGGCCATCCTAAACAAAATAGAAACTGTTGAAAAATTGAGCCCTGCCATTTCTGGTTTCATGTTCTTTGTAGTTAACAGAGAGGGGGGGAATGAGACCTCTGGATGGAAATATTCTCCATCCCTACTCTAGAGAATCTCCAACTTTGGATGAGATTTTTAAGAGGACCAAGGACTATAGTGGATCAAAATCAGCAACAGTTTTGTTCTGCTCCTCCAGTTGAACATTCCATGTGAACATTTCTATGGAAGAGATGTATCTCTTCATGAAATAAGGATATAGTCTGATTCTAACTTATCTCTTTATGTTTAATATAATTTTTTCTCTTTTAATGATAGGGGCCTCCTGGAGCAGCGGGTGCAGAAGGAAGACAAGGTGAAAAGGGGGCAAAGGTAAACATTTTAAGTACAAGACTAGAACATTTCTGCCCTCCCCATGTACACATTGACATGACTTCCTCCTTGATAATATTCAAAAGTTGTGAAAATTGGGCTGTTTCTCCCAAGCCTTGGGCTAGAATGGTGGGGGTCCCTATAAAATTACTTTGCTTCTTCTGGAGGCACCCAATTTTTATTCTTACTGTTTTATCATTTCTTGCTTTTAATGTTGTGAGCTTCCCAAAGTCTTGCTGAGCTGGGCAACCTCAAACCTGAACAAGCAATGAATGAATGAATCATGAATCAAGAGCAAAAGATGAGCGATTGATTTGTCCAGAAGTGGTTGAGGTTTTTGTGACAAAATAAGGCACTGCCTATTAGGACTGTAAATGGTTTGGTTGCAGTTCCAAAATCCCAGGTGTTTTAAAGCATGTAAAAGAAGAAAGCAGCACCTGCCTCAATTTTAAAGCAATAACGTCTTTTTCTCAGAATCATGTTGTGACTGCACACCGCAGCCACGCAATCCTAGGGAAAGGTGCTCATTAAGGAGCTGCAGCTAATATTCTCCCATGGTCTCCAAAACACCTTTTTGTGGAATTGGATCCCAAAAGCTTTTCAGTCCTAGCAGCTATCAACTGAGAGGCTCATTATTCTACTAGGCTGTCTCTTCTTAATAGTCTGTTTATCCAAATGGTGGCATGTAACAGTTGTATTTTAACTCTAATCACCTCTTCTTCTTCTTCTTCTTTCTTCTTCTTTTCTTCTTCTTTCTTCTTTCTTCTTCTTCTTCTTCTTCTTCTTCTCCTTCTCCTCTCCTTCTCCTTCTCCTTCTCCTTCTCCTTCTCCTTCTCCTCTCTCCTCCTCCTCCTCCTCCTCCTCCTCCTCCTCCTCCTACTCCTCCTCTTCTCCTCCTCCTCCTCCCCTCTCCTCCTCTCCTCCTCCTCCCCTCCTCCTTCCATCTCCTCCTCCTCTTCTCCTCCTTCTCCTTCCCTCCCTTCCTCCTCCTCCTCCTCTCCTCCTTCCTCTCCTCCTCTCCTTCCTCCTCTCCTTCTTCTTCTTCTTCTTCTTCTCTTCTTCTCTCTTCTTCTGCATTAATTCTGTGCATCCCTGTTAGCCAAAAAAATATGAGTGAATATTATTTCAGTCCAATCTTTAGAATTTTCGAAGAAAAGGAAGGAAGCGTGGTCTAAATCAGGAATGTCAAATTCGCTTCATTGAGGGCCACATCAGGATTGTTTTGAACTGGGGTAGGTAGGCCGTGGCTGTGGCTGGGCTGGCATCAGCAGCTCAATGTCACTCATGTCGGGGGTGCCTCTGGTGGCCTGGGCAGGGCTGGGGAGATCCATTGTCTCCAATGGAGGAAGGCAAGACCAGGGATAGAGCCAAATCCTTGTCCTCCAGAGGAGGCTCGCCACTCTCTCAGCCGTGCAGAGGACCCTTGGACATGGCACGTCTGTCTAGAACCTTAGCAGCAAAGGCAAGCCCCAGCCCAGCCCTCAAGCTCCCAGGGCACTGGAATTCCCACCTCAGTCCAGCCCTGCTTCCCTAGGGATGCCTCGCTGTACTTACCACCTCCTCAACGCTGCTGGGTATACTTTTTTGTCTTTTCCTCGAGTAAAGGGTTATTTATTGAACTGGCTATGGAATTCTCACAATTTTTTCTGTATGTGTCAATAATTTGATTCAAGAGTATATGAATATTCACACTGATATTTATGTCGTAGGTGAGGCTGGAGCAGAGGGTGCTCCAGGAAAAACTGGCCCAGTTGGTCCTCAAGGTCCTGCAGGAAAATCTGGACCAGAAGGATTAAGGGGTATTCCTGGCCCTGTGGTGAGTCCATCAACCATTACATTTTTTCCCCTTTCATGGTTCAGGATTTCATACTGTGGTCTTCCAAATTAAGCTGGATTTATGTCTTCTTTCAGGGAGAGCAAGGTTTACCTGGAGTACCTGGCCAAGATGGCCCACCAGGTCCCATGGTAAGTATTTTGTTTATGAAACTTCATCTTAAAACATAGGCTAAATTTATTTTTTTCTGCTAGACTTCATCTTTTTGCTAGACCTGGAACTGTACCAGTGGTGGGATTCAGCCGGTTCATACCTATCCGGGAGAACCGGTTCTTACTTCCCAAGGTTCAGAGAACCGGTTGTTGGAAGAAATCTCCTTTTGTTTTTTCCCCGCTTTACAGGGCTAATCCTGTAAGAAGGCAGGAAAAACATTCTGGAGTTGTTTCTAGCCTCATCTTTATTGCCCTGCTTACAGAAACTGCCTCTCCAGTTAACCCTTATTACCATTGTAACAGCTAAGGCGAAGCGCCCATCGACCTGAGTAATGTTGAGTTGGCCACACCCACATGGTCACATGACCACTGAGCCCCACCACCCAGATGGTCATTAGGGCAGAAAACTGGTTGGTAAATTATTTGAATCCCACCTGGTGTCAACCTCAAGGTCCATGGGCCAGATGCAGAGATGTATAATACAATGTGACTCTAAAACAGGGTGTCAACCAGTGGTGGATTCAGCCAGTTTGCACCTATTCGGGAGAACCAGTTGGTAACTTTCTAAGCAGTGCAGAGAACCGGTTGTTGGAAGAAATCTCCTTTTGTATTTTTCCACTTTACAAGACTAATCCTGTAAGGAAGGCAGGAAGGAAACATTCTGGTGTTGTTTCTAGCCTAATCTTTATTGCCCTGCTTACAGAAACTGCCTCTCCGGTTAGCCCTTATTACATTGTAACAGCTAAGGCGAAGCACCCATCAACCTGAGTAATGTTGAGTTGGCCATGACCACCCAGTCACATGACCACCAAGCCCTGCCTACCCACCTGGTCATTAGGGCAGAGAACTAGTTGGTAAATTGTTTGAATCCCACCACTGAACTGTACATATAAACCTTTAAAACACTGCCAGATTGAAGTCATGCTATACTCTTCATTACTCTCTCTATATCACATATGACAGAATGACATCACCGTACTGCATTATAACTACCTGAAACGCTTTGAACATAGATAACAAGAATAGTGTCCATGTTTCTTTTAGCATCTAATGGTTTGTTTTCAAAGTCCTCGTCAATATCTCTTTTAAGACTGATCAACTGCGATTTATTCTTGAGTAGCAGAAGTAGAAAGCAGAGGCATCGAAAATCCATCCATATTACTACAGCGTCATCTGTGCTCCTAGTTCTTCTTACACCTCTGATTTAAAACCAAATATCAATTCAAAGTTACCAATTATATCTGTCCTCTGAAGTAGCTTTGCAAACTTAGTTTGATAAGGATAAAAAAAGTAAGGTTAATTAGATACTTAGCCTTTTAACTCACTGATTCCTACCTAAAGTTCTATAGATTGCTGCAGTTGTTAACCCCAGCTGATGCAATGAGGATGAATCAGCAATATAGATATAGCCAGTTTACGACTTTGGTGGGGGCCACACAAGTCTGTTACCATCTTAAGAGGTGTTTGTGTGTGTGTGTGTGTGTGTGTGTGTGTGTGTGTGTGTTGTGTGTGTGTTTAGAGTTTTTTAGAGTTTTATTTGGCATTTATAGGCCGCCCTTTTCCCTGAGGGGACTTGAGAGTGTGTGTGTGTTTGTGTTTTGTGTGGTGTGTGTGTGTCCATTAGAGGATGTCATTCTGTCTTGTTGTATATCTCATTTCTCTCCTTGTGTGCATACCTGAGTGGTAAGGGATTTATCTACCATGTGTATATCTGTATATATAAACCACTATTAATTGTCTAAAGGGTCTGTGTGCTGTGTTTGCTCCTGGGTTTATCTGGGTTTATCTCATAATAATAGTCACACTCCAAAACCCTGACATATCCAGTATATTGCATTTGTGAACAGAACAGAAAGCTTAGGTAAAGCAGGAATACCAAACGTGTCATAGGGGAGAATAAATGTGTAATCTTCATGAACTATATATTTGCCTGGAATGTTTGCATCTAGTGCTACCTAAAAGCAGAAATTTTAAGAGTTAGTAGTTGGAATTACCTGTGTATTCCTAACACAGTTACTCCTAATGATATCCTATTAAGTTCTTTTGGGCTTCACCTGTAAGTGTGTAAGGATTACACCCGGAGATATTTTATTCCCTACCATCGACAGCCCTCATCACTGCAAGCAGCTGTTCCATGAATAATTAATAGCATATTCCGATGCCTACTTACTCATAAGTGAGTCTTATCACTTGCATTAAGTGAGATTTATGTTGCAGTCCTATGCTTGCTTCTTTCGGATTTAGTTGCAATAATTCAGTTCCAGCTTGATATAAGTTCCTCAATGGATGCTTTATTCGGCGAAGCCTGTTTAGAACACTTTGACATTACTCTGCACAGATAAAATGGTTGATATCCGTTCTGAACATTTGAAAATAAGCGGTGTGCATGAGATGAAAAATTAACCTACAGTTTTCACCTGTTATTTATAGGTTCCATATATTTTCATCTTCATCCTTCTGTTGCAATTTCCCTCCCTGTAACATTGGCCTGGCATTCTAAAATAAATATGTGCGTTTTCTTTTCAACTATTGCAGAGGAGATATTGTAACACATTTCCTACATTTAACTCTAACCTGGGAGTGGATATTTTTTCAAAAACCACATTCTCTAGCTTGAAATTGAGCAAGGTCTGTACCCCAGCAATAAACATGCCCAGACCTTGAAATGGATTGTGTTATGTATGCGACTTGTTTAGATAAGAGAGAGAGAAATATTGCATTAACTTAAAAAAAATATCATAGGGTTTCCTCTAAATGTCATAGTTGCAGATGATATGCTTTTCTATTATTTTAATGATAAGGAAGCTCCCTGTTCTCAGGCAAATAATTTTGAAAGGCTTCAAATGAAAGAAAAGATGCTTAAGACAAATAGCCAGCATTGAAATCAAAGCAATAGCAATAGCACTTAGACCTATATACTGCTTCACAGTGCTTTACAGCCCTCTCAAAGTTCACAAAGGCAGCCTATTGCCCCCCAACAGTCTGGGTCCACGTTTTACTGACCTCGGAAGGATGGGAGGCTGAGTCAACCTTGACCGATCAGAATCGAACTCCTGACAGCGAGCAGTGTGTTAGCCTACAATACTGCATTCTAACCACAGTGCACATGCTGTTAGTTATAACCTTCTTATAGCTTCTTTTTGCTTTGTGCCTTTGTGAGTCAACCTTGAGCCGATCAGAATCGAACTCCTGACAGCGAGCAGTGTGTTAGCCTACAATACTGCATTCTAACCACAGTGCACATGTTGTTACTTATAACCTTCTTATAGCTTCTTTTTGCTTTGTGCCTTTGTGAGTCAACCTTGAGCCGATCAGAATCGAACTCCTGACAGCGAGCAGTGTGTTAGCCTACTACTGCATTCTAACCACAGTGCACATGCTATTAGTTATAACCTTCTTATAGCTTCTTTTTGCTTTGTGCCTTTGTGAGTCAACCTTGAGCCGATCAGAATCGAACTCCTGACAGCGAGCAGTGTGTTAGCCTACATGTACTGCATTCTAACCACAGTGCACATGCCATTAGTTATAACCTTCCTATAGCTTCTTTTTGCTTTGTGCCTTTGTGAGTCAACCTTGAGCCGATCAGAATCGAACTCCTGACAGCGAGCAGCGTGTTAGCCTACAATACTGCATTCTAACCACAGTGCACATGTTGTTACTTATAACCTTCTATAGCTTCTTTTTGCTTTGTGACTTTGTGAGTCAACCTTGAGCCGATCAGAATCAAACTCCTGACAGCGAGCATGTGTTAGCCTACAATACTGCATTCTAACCACAGTGCACATGTATTAGTTATACCTTCTTATAGCTTCTTTTTGCTTTGTGCCTTTGTGAGTCAACCTTGAGCCCGATCAGAATCGAACTCCTGACGCGAGCAGTGTGTTAGCCTACATACTGCATTCTAACCACAGTGCACATGCGTTAGTTATAACCTTCCTATAGCTTCTTTTGCTTTGTGCCTTTGTGAGTCAACCTTGAGCCGATCAGAATCGAACTCCTGACAGCGAGCAGCGTGTTAGCCTACAATACTGCATTCTAACCACAGTGCACATGTTGTTACTTATAACCTTCTTATAGCTTCTTTTTGCTTTGTGACTTTATGTTCCCAGGAAACAATGGCTATCAGAATGATATAATTAATACATGAATTACTAAAACTCACTTGCAGCCAGATTGTGCTTCCGTACAGTTCTACAGACTGATGCCAACTGGAAAGCAGGTTTAACTGAAATAAAGTGACCTTCTTAAGCCTGCTCAGTATCACAAAAAAAAAAAATAAATGTCAGGTAAAGCAGGATTAAAAACCACAGCCAACGTTAGCCCGATGAATTACTCAGATGAATTCCTTGTAAGAGCATATTGTTAAAGGTCATCATGTAGCACATTGGATGACATTAGCCATTGAATGCTGGGGGGATGGGATTACGTCTGAACATGCAGAACCTTTGATGAACTTGATTCAGAAATAGTCGGCATCTTTATGTCATGTCATTTTTCTTATCTAAAATATACTTTTTTATTTTCCATTTTCATAACTTATAATCACATGTATACTATTACATAGACAATATCCTATTGTATTAAGTAGTAATTACATCAGTTCCTCTTGCCATCAATGCCCAGAAAGATAAAAACCCATTATTAGCTCTTCTGCTCTCCATACACCTCTTTCTTCTACCTCTCTCCTACCTCCTTTCTTCCCTCCATCATCCTTTCCTACTCCCCCTTCCTTTCTCCTTCTCCTCTCTCTTCATTCCACTCCTCCTTATCCTCCTCATCTTCCCCCCCTTACCCTCTCTCCTATCCCTCTCTTCCTATCTTTCTTCTCTCCTCTGTTCCCCACTCTTCCTCTTATTGGTGTATTTCAGCTTCTGAGCAAACTCCATTCTATGTTGATGGTATTTATGCTTCCATATCAATATACTTAACATATCTTAGTTTTAAAGAAAAAATAAGAGAAGACAGTATACATGTGCAATCATATTACATTAAAATCTAACACCCCTCGTCAAGTGTAATATTCATCCCTTCCCACCAACCCCCCCCCCCAGCCTTCCCTCCCCTGACTTCCCAGAACCCATACACGGTATAAATCTTTAACATTTTTCTTGATGTCTTTAGGGTCCACCCGGCTTGCCAGGATTAAAAGGGGATCCAGGTTCGAAAGGAGAAAAGGTACATGGAAATAATCCTTAGCATGGAGATCATGCAATAACTATGCCATATATCGTTGCCTAAAAACATAATGCATAACTGGATGCAATTCTTTCAGTTGTATTATTTGACTGTAAGTCATATTTTTGTTCTATCTACTTATAGGGGCATCCTGGATTGATCGGTTTGATTGGGCCTCCAGGAGAACAAGGAGAAAAGGAGACAGAGGTTTGCCTGGTACACAGGGATCTACGGGATCGAAAGGAGATTCGGTGAGTAAAAACTGCACACCGAGAAATGTTTTTTTTCTTATCTTTTAATTCTATAACTCTTTAGGCTACCTCTAGATTAGTAGCTTGTTGCACAACCTTTAACGTTAGTAAATTGACTATTTTACACTCATACCCAGGATCAGATAATTCCAGTTTGGTTCCGGGTTTACCTTTGGATGAATGAAAGATTTCCTCCCTATTTCAGTGTCTCAGTTCTGCAGAGCAGATTTTCAGAATTGAAGAGCACCAAGGATCAAAAAGTAATTGGAGAAATAGATAACTTCTCTGTCCCTCAACCGGAAGCTTTGTACACTTAATCAAATGGGAATGTCCAACAAAGAGAGTTTTAGTAATAAATTACTGAATCGAACTAGGAAGTAAAACAAACGTATCAACGATCAGACCTGTAAGATCCATTGAGGCAGATTCTGTCCCAACATAGGCACATTGTAATGGGTAGCATCAAATTTGCTGCATTTTTCTTAAATTAAGCAACTTACATGTGGCTGCTTACTTCTTTTGGAAAAATGAATCCTCCAAAAAAGTATGTGATCCATTTCAAATAACTATTTCTTCTGTCTCCAACACTTCTCAATCTATTTAAAATGTGCCAAAACTAATCTAACCTTGAGCAATTTCAACCAAACTTGGTACACAGACGACTTACTTATTCTCTGGAAAAATACTGTAGGAGTAAGACACGCCTAACAACCCCCCTCCCCCCGGTGTGTGTTCTGCTAAGATACAGCCTGTTGTGCCTTAAAATGGCTTCTACTATACTGCTGTAAATGGATTCTTCTGTACAGCACAGTGGAGTTGCCGTGGTAATGGCTTCACAGTACTCCACAAGGGGGCTCCCTCTGGTAAGGGGGGAAATCCAACGTTAGAAATTATATTTGGTCCGGACATTTTCCCCCTATAAATAAATACCCGGGCAATGCCAGGTTATCAACTAGTTTATTATAAAATACTATAGAAAAACAGAAAAGTTACAAAAGCAAATAAAGAAAACACCAGCAAAGAGAAAAAGAAAAATATTTCCCAAATGCAAAATCAATACAGAGATGATTAATCCGGAGTATACAGTGTTTGAAGATGTACTTTCAGTGGAATTAAAACATTAATAATTCCAGAAATCCCAAAGCAATTCAGCTAGTGTTAGCTTCATTCCAGTAAGCGATACATGGCTGAAAACATTGGGAGCTGATTTTAATTGTACTGAAATTTGCTTATGACTATTCATTGCATCCCAGATCTAAATGTATCTTTTTTTTCTTTATTTTTTCCAGTTATTTGTCCTACTTGTTCTAGGAATGTAATTCCATTGGCTTTCCATTATTGTTATGCACTAATGTGCCCCTGGACACCATAACTAGAATTATGGATTAAAATGAAATCTCTTTATATTATGATCTTATAATAATTACATAAACATATTAATTTTTTAATCCAACTACGAATAAAGTCTCTGCACTCGGGCTGGTAGCTTCAGAGCTGATTTTCTTTCAAACTTTACTTAGCAGTAGTAAATGGAAATAATCAGAGTAAGATCTCTTCACTTTTATGTATACACATAACAACATCAACACAAATTCAGAACTGTACATTTGTGTTCCCCAATTTCAGGCAAATTTTCTTCCCCTGTGAAAGCACCTTAGTTTTTTTCTATATCATTCGCAGGTGCTTTTAAAGTTCATTTCATGATGTTTTGATATAAATTATTGTGGAGTGATGAGGTTTAGAATTAGGTTTTCTGTTACACATTTCTCTATTATTTTGATATCTCCCTGACTGCTGCTGCTTGCTCATCTGAAAAAAAAAACGCCACACACACACACACACACACACACACACACACACAGGAGGAGTTTCTCTATCTTTTCACATTTAATTGACACCTGAAGATGCCAGGGAGATTGCAGACTGCCAGAGGGAATTCCATTTGTAGGACAGGACACTCACTTTCCTTCCGTATCTTTTATCCAAGGCAGGGATGGGCAACTATGGCCCTTTTATGACTCGTGAACTTCAATTCCCAGAATTCCTGAGCCAGCCATGTCCACAAGTCTTAACGGGGCCATAATTCTCCACCTCTGACCTAAGGTGAAAGTGAGGATATCACACCTTAGGAGACTTCCACTGAAATGTTCTTTGCTTTTGGATGACAAAGAGTTAAAAGCATTTACAATTGTGACTTACGATCACAATGGAGCCCAAAATCTCCTTTGCTAAGCAAGGCAGTTGTTAAATGAGTTCTGCCCCATTTTTACAAGCTTTTTGGCCAGTGAATCGTGGCAGTTGTTAAGTGAATCATACGGTTGTAAGGCAGATCTGTCTTCCCCCATCGATTTTGCTTGTCAGAAGCCCATTGGCAAGATTACAAGTGGTGATCATATGACCTCCAGGACAGTGCAACTGTCATAATACATGCCAGTTGCCAAGCATCTGGATTTTGATCAGGTGACTGTAGGAAGGCTACAATAGTCATAAGCTAATGTATATTTTGGGTGATTGTTAAGTAGTAATGTTAATATCTATTAGCAGTGACGTGCGGTCAGCTTTAGGCCTGGTGAGGCACTTTTTAGACTTGTGGACTTCAACTCCCAGAATTCCACAGCCAGGCATGCTCAGTTCTGATTTAAAGCGGCAACATTTTTCCCCCTTGCAAAATAAGTTTTCCCATCCTTTTTCTTCTCCCTCCCCCTCCTTCCTCCCTCTCTCCCTCTCTCCCCCCTCTCTCAAACAGACACATGCACACAGAGAACTTTGATCCCTCTCTCATTCACTCACTCTCACACAAACACAGAAATTGGATTGGATATATTTTCCAAAGGCTTGAAAGCAGCTCCTCTGCCATACCCCCCACCTTCCCCTGCTGCCTTCCGATCAACTTTTTGAATTCCTCCCCCCTCCCCACACGCACCTTTTCCAGCTGTTTCAGAGACGATTTCAACTCTGCTTCTCCCTGCCCTGCCCTCCCCTCTTGAAAAGCCAGAGCTCTGTCAGACTGAGCTAGTTGCTCCCGAGAACTCTAAAAAGCCTCTAAAAATGCCCTCTACAGGAGGCGAGAGAATACGTGCCTCATTTGCATAAGGATTTTTTTGCTTGTTAACCCTTGCTTAACTCTTAAAAGGCGAAAAATTCCTGATGCAAAAGAGGCCCCTAGTTCTCTGGCCTCCTCCTATGGTTAACACAAAGCACTGTTCCAAGTCCTGTGAATCTGGCAGCAACTACCTTGGCTTTAATTATTTTAAAAAAATTCTTTAAAATTCTTTTTCTTTTCCTCATGACTGGTGAGGCCACGCCTCCCCTGCCTCTAGTGACTGCATGTCCCTGTCTCTTAGATTGTCTTAGATGTCTAATGTTTATTTTCTTAGCACATAATTAGCTAATTTGGGATTGAGGGAAAAGTCCTATAAATCTTATTAATAAATCATTGTCTAAAGATGGCTATAAAGCTATAATATTGTGTGGGCCTGGAGAGGAGAGGTGAGATAAAGTAAATAACTTTTAGTTAAATACAATAATAACATGAAATGTTAATGGACAATATTTAATGATACATACAGGTATGTTGGGGGGGGGAGAATGCTTAGATATCTTACTTAACTGAATTTGTTTTAGAATATGTTATAAGGTGCAATGTATTGGAGATCTATTGAAATTGCAAATGAATGCCAGTAGGTGGTTGTGTCTTCTAATATAAATGATTCTAGATAAAAACATGTTTAAACAATGGTAACCAAATGAATTATGGTACAGGGGTAGTAAAATAATAACTTTTCTTTCTTGACTTCAAATGTACAGCCTGATTTGAATGAAGCCTATGTAAGGATTGTGGAAGAAACGCATGGAATACATTTGTAACCAATCAATACGCTTTCAACAAGATGTAACGAAAGATGATTTTTTAAAATCTTTTTGTTTAACTAAAACAATACAAAAATTTCTCAAAAAAAAAAATAGTCATAAGCATGAAAACCAGTTATCACTTTTTTCCATGAGTCGTAACTTCAAACAGTCACTAAACAAATGTATATCTATACAAGATATGTATACAAGAGCCAAGGTGGCGCAGTGGTTAAATGCAGCACTGCAGCTACTGCTAGATCAGCAGGTCAGCGGTTCAAATCTCACCGGCTCAGGGTTGACTCAGCCTTCCATCCTTCCGAGGTGGGTAAAATGAGGACCCAGATTGTTGTGGGCAATATGCTGACTCTCTGTAAACCGCTTAGAGAGGCCTGAAAGGCCTATGAAGCGGTATATAGTCTACTGCTATTGCTATTGCTATATGCCTTTCCAATCAAAAGACTATATGGTGTTTCTTAACCTTGGCAGATTTAAGGTGTGTGGACTTCAGCTCCCAGAATTCCACCCCCAGCAATGCTGTTTTTAATGTAATGACCAGCAATGATTTAATACATACTCTTTTCCTAGGGAATTCCTGGACCAGCTGGCCCACTTGGTCCTCCAGGCCCTCCTGGTTTACCTGTAAGTAGCTACCGTATATCCAGTTTTCCTTGTTTTGGTTCATTATATATAGACACCTTTGCAAATATAATGTGGTATAACTGTGTCATACTTTTTTTCTATAGGGTCCTCAAGGCCCAAAAGGGTCCAAAGGTTCCTTGGTAAGTTCCTCTGCACAGATTCTCTCCGCTCCTCCTTCCCCCTTTCTGGCGTTGGTTATGGCTCACTCTTCTTTTTTCAATTATAACATTTACTAAAATTGTACTCTTCTACTCCTTCGTAGGGTCCTGGTGGCCAGAAAGGTGATGGTGGTTTACCTGGACCTCCCGGACCTCCGGTAAGTAAGACTCGTTTTGATTTGATCAGATTGACTATATTATTGTAGAGGTTGAGTGCAAGCAGTACAGTGGTGGGTTTCAAATATTTTAGAACCTCTTCTGTAGGTGTGGCCTGCTTGTGGGAGTAGCTTGCCGACCATGTGACTGAGTGGGAGTGGCTTGCCAGCCATGGGACTTGGTGGGCGTGGCCACTTGTAAAAGGTAGTGAAACCCACTTGCTTAGCAACCAAAATGTTGCCTCAGAAACTCTGGCATTTGAAGCACGCAAGTCTTAAAGCTGTCAAGCTACAAGACCCTTGCACCCCTAACCCTTTAGAGAAAAAAACCCCAGGGGTGTTCAAACTTGACAGCTTTAAGACTTGTGGACTTCAACTCCCAGAATTCCTCCTCTCGCTCTTCATCTTGATGATGTGCGGACGGGCGGGGGGAGGGAGCTGGACCAGTTCTAAAACGGCACTGTAGGTTTGTGGAACCTCTTCTATAGAAGAGCTTAGAACTGGTAGAAAGCCACCCCTGAAGCAGTAGCCTTTAAATACAAGAGGGGGGTTAGCATCTGACTTTAACAGCGTGGGTTGTCCCCCGATAATCTTCAAGAAAAGCTAAAGCAGAGACTTTTAAAGAAAGCCAGAAATACTGTGGATATTTTTTTAATTATGAACATAATATCAGAGCCAGACTAAGGCCAAGTGATGCCCTAAACCAGTGATGGGCAACCTTTTTGGCGTGGTGTGTCAAAAATCGGCAAAAAAATCGAGCATAACTCGCGTTGTGTGTCACTTCGACAAAAACATAATTTTGTGCAATTTATAGTTACTGCTAATGGCACTCACAGTTCCCGTTGGCACTCCGCTGTTCCCTGCTGTGGTGCAGTCGTAACCAACAGTCCCAGGAGTAGACTCTCTGTGCCGGCCTGACTGGAGAGAGGCGCGCACTGTTCCCCGCGCTCCTCTCCTGCGGGTCCTCCCTCGCCGTGCTGATGACGTGCGTGCGCACGGCACGCACGCCTTACCAGCAGCCCCTGCGCTCAGAAAGGGGCGGCGGCGATACAGTAAGTGAGTGTGGGCAGGGGAGATCACAGCGTCCCCCCCCGTTCCTCCAGCACGATTCTTTCATCCTCGGCGGCCGCCGTGCAGGAGCCGAGGATGAATCGCATGAAATCCTGTGCGTGTCACCCCAAATGGCTACGCGTGTCAGCACTGACACGCGTGTGATAGGTTCGCCATCACTGCCCTAAACACAGCTCAGTAGTGTTGTTGTATTCTAGCTAAGAGCCAAGGTGCGCAGTGGTTAAATGGCAGCACTGCAGGCTACTGCTAGATCAGCAGTTCAAGCGGTTCAAATCTCACCGGCTCAGGGTTGACTCAGCCTTCCATCCTTCCGAGGTGGGTAAAATGAGACCCAGATTGTTGGGGGGCAATATGCTGACTCTCTGTAAACCGCTTAGAGAGGCCTGAAAGGCCTATGAAGCGGTATATAAGTCTACTGCTATTGCTATATTGCTAGTGCTAATTAGCTTAAGAACCAAAACCTTTATTGTACAACAAATGCTTCAGTTCAATCTCAGCGGGTGGCTTTATTGTAAGAACAATCTTTCTTATTATGTTCACTTCTTGATGAAACAGCCAAATATCCTTACGCTTATTAACACTGACATTTTAAAACGATAATTAAGACGATATATTTATTTCATCGCATCCTCAATGGCTTACCTATTTAAGCATTAGAGTGTTTATCATTTTTAATCATACTGCATAAATATCACTGTATTGGAATAATAAAATGCTTATGTAATTTTTACAGTGCTTTTTTTAAAAAACCTACTGGTGGTTCACGAGGGAAGCAAAATTCTTCCACCATCAGAAACAGAAACAAAAAAACAAACGTGACATCTGATGACACTTTCAAACCAAACTTTGACACTTTAGTCAAAGAAAAGGTTTGCTTTCGACAATGCAAATTAAAAATGAGACATGGCAGATTAAGATAATTACCCCCAAATGATTAAAGTTGAGCATATCAGTGAAAGAATTAAGGGCATGATAGCTATGGGGGAAAAAAATTATGGTGCTCTCTTCCCTTGGTGCTCTGCGCATGTGCTTCTTTTGCTTAATCCATGGCTGAATGATATACAGATCAGCAATATGCCTATGCTCTGGTTTTGCAGGAATCCAGGGGCAGAAATTACATTGGTAGGCAGCCTCTACCATCTGAGAGATACTAGAAGAATGTAGCAAAAAAATGTTGAGAGTAGTTAACTTTCTACCTATGTGAGTAAGGAAACGTGGTTGCTGAGTGGCTAAGACACTGAGCTTGTCGTTAAGAAAGCTCAGCAGTTTGGCGGTTCGAATCCCTAGCACCATGTAACAGTGAGCTCCCGTTACTTGTCCCAGCTTCTGCCAACCTAGCAGTTCAAAAGCATGTAAAAGTGCAAGTATAAAAATAGGAACCATCTTTGGGGGGAAGGGAACAGCATTCCGTGCGCCTTCCTGCATTTAGTCATGCAGGCCACATGACCACGGAGACGTCTTTGGACAGCACTGGCTCTTTGGCTTGAAATGGAGATGAGCATCACCCCCTAGAGTCAGGAACAGCTAACACTTATGTGCAAGACTACATGAGTAGTTAAGAATGTTTTCTTTTGTACCAGAGCTGAAGAAAGATGCAACTTAATAATTAAAACAATAAACTCAGAGAATGACATGGATAATTTTCCTATATGGATGTACAAGAGGCTTTTTAAAAAATTTTGAGGACTCTTGTGAAAAGGAAGAATTAAAAAAAATCAAGTTCTGCAACATTATTTGCACTAAAGATTAAGACTGTTAGAAGTAAAAGGAAGAAATATAAAGTGGGTTTATTTGGCCAAGGTTAACACAGATATTTTGTTATTTCTGGTAAACCTTAATGGACTTTTGCTGACACAGAAATGACCATGCTTTATGGATTTGTTTATAGATAGAGATGGGATAGGAAAAGAAGAGATTATTTGTTGTATTTAAAGAGTGGGGATAAATTATTAGCCCTGTTTATATGGTGTGACAAAAACTTGAAATCACTTTATATTTTTTCTCTTTTTTATTCTATTTTTCTTTCTTTCCTTTTCTGCACTTTCTACTGTTTCTAGAAGATAGCATTCTATCTTTTAATTTTTTAAATATTTATTACTGTAATTATAGTTTTAGCAAAATCACATTTTTTTAAAAATATGAAAATTTTGCCAATAAAACTGCAAGGACTAGTCCAGAAAGTTCAGGAATTGAGAATAATTCAAAGGAGTACACATACACACACAAAATGATGACCGTGTAGTATCCCAAATAATCCTTCTATCTATTTTATCCACGCTTAAACAGAAAGGATTATTTTTTGGTTTGATGGAACAAATAAAAAGAGGCTTGTTTTCGTTGACTCACTTGGATTATAAACCAAAATGATAAGGTTGTCCATATTTCTTTCTCTTAGTCAAAGTTCCATATTTCTTTCTCTTAGGTCAAACTAAGCCTTTGATAGCCAGAGAATGTAGCTAGTTTGTATATCCCCATATTTCCTGCTGCTAACATTTAAATGTAGGCCAAAAATTGGCCAAAGTTTTTACAACTTGCAGTGCTTTATTATAGGAGCAAATCACAAAAGGGAAACCTATTTCCTGCTGAAAAGATTGGAGCAAGAGGCTTTCCATGCAGAAATGTTTCGCTTTTATGTTAATACCTTAATGTTAAGAAAAACGGGACGCTATTTACTTCCGAAAGTAGAAAGCTATTACTGAAATGAAAAGCTATTGGCTTTGGGTTCCCAGGGACCTCCAGGTGAGGTTATTCAACCGTTGCCAATCCAGGCCTCCAAAAAGTCCAAGAGATCCACAGATGCCAAGCTATCGGTTGCAGAAGATTACACTGATGGAATGGAAGAGATTTTCGGCTCGCTGAGTTCTCTGAACAGGACATTGAACATATGAAATACCCAGTAGGCACTCAGAACAACCCAGCCCGAACCTGTAAAGATCTTCAGCTCTGTCACCCAGATTTCCAGATGGTAAGTTACTATTGTCTCATAAAAAACAATTTGCCAAAATCTGCTAACACCAGTTCATTCATTCTACTTATATTTGGTTTTGGCGTATACTACCACTTCTCCAAAGTCCATATCAGGGTGGGTTCCTACCAGTTCTAAGCTCTTCTATAGAAGAGGTTCCACAAATCTACAGTGCCGTTTAGAACCGATTCCAGCTCCCTCCCCCCCGCCTGTCCGGACATCATCAGATGAAGAGCGAGAAGAGGAATTCTGGGAGTTGAAGTCCACAGGTCTTAAAGCTGTCAAGTTTGAACACCTCTGGGGTTTTCTTTTTCTAAAGGTTAGGGGTGCAAGGGTCTTGTAACTTGACAGCTTTAAGACTTGCGTGCTTCAAATGCTAGAGTTTCTGAGCCAACATTTTGGTTGCTAAGCAAAAGCGTTGTTAAGTGAGTTAACTACATTTAAAAGTTGGCCACGCCCACCCAGTCACATGGCTGACAAGCCACTCCCACTCGGTCACATGGCCGGCAAGCCACTCCCACAAAGCAGGCCACACCTATAGAAGAGGTTCTAAAAAAATTTGAAACCTACCACTGGTCCATATCATATGTCCATTGTCCTTTTTAAAAAATTGATTAGAAGATAACTTTCGAACTATACCGAATTATGTTACTTAATTGGTTTGTCTATAACATAAATATGTTCAGAGGATCCAAATGTTTGTAGTTACTTGAAACATACACACATTGTTGCTTTAAAAACATAAAATGCTGCTATAGGTTTATACATAAATTCATCCGTAATATTTCTGGCGTATCATGGGCAGTATTAGAAGTGTTTCACTATTTCACAATTTTTTCTGGTTTCATATTTTTCTCATTAACCACAAAAATGTTCCTCTCATTAAATCATTGTTCCTCTGTAAACAATGATGGCGAACCTTTTTCGGCACTGACTGTCAAAAAGGTCCTTGTACGCCCACACGCCCCGTCAGCGCCACACTCCAGAAAAGCTGAACTTCCAGGTTATAGCGCGCATGCACGCCCAACATTTAACTGGCCAGAGCGCATGGGTTTTGGCACTGCCACACAAGCAAAGGGATTGCACTTTGGAAAAGCCGAACTTCCAGGTTCTGGCGCACATGCACACCTGCCAATCAGCTGGCCGGCATGCATGCCCACACCAATTTTCAGCACTGCCGCGTGTGCAAAGGACAGCTGATTGTGCCAGAAACCCTGAAGACAAACAAGTAAGGCTGCATGTGGTGGGTGACATGGCTTTGTGTGCCACTTTGTGGCACGTGTGCCATAGGTTTGCCATCACGGCTCTATAAAATAGAGCTGAAACACCATGCTTTTTGTGCATCACACATATTAATTCTGCATCTGGATTTAAAACTCTTAATAGGAACTCTTCCGTTAGCCTCATCAGGCTAATTAAACTAAAAGTCCATTCCAGAGGAAGGCTAAAAACTACTTTTATTGAGATTAGCTATACCTGTAACAGAGTCCAGTTGCAAATCCAGTTGTGCTCTGCCTCCACATCCTTCTTATAGTCCGGTGAATTAGGTAAGTGTCTATCTGAGCTACCTTTGAAATGTTATCTGGTCATTTGGCACTGGAAAAAAATATTGCAAACTGTTTACCAAGGTAGCAGCTCCTGCATTCTCTACACTTCCTAGCTGAGAGCTTTCCATGCATGAAACCAATCCTCCTCCTTCTTCCCTCAATTATTTTCTAACTAATAGAGCAGTTGAATTAAACAAATTGTTGTTAGTTCCTTATTTCTACAAGCTGGGAATCATTGTTTATTAGGAGTTATTTTTTTATTAGAATATCAAGCCTTCTTGATGAGTACTGGCGATTGTCCCCCCTGCCACCATTGTAGAAGCAATTTGCCACTTCCTGACATTTTTTTTCTTGTCTCTATTATGTTTGAGTGTGCTACACCAGTCAAATTTACATTTATTGTCCAAGATTCACAAAAGAAGCTCAAGGAATCGATCTTTGCATTTGTGAATCTGACAGCTGTCATATCTTCAAATATGTGCAGGAAGTTTTGTCCTCAGGAGCGGCAAATCATCTCACGATTCTTGGAAGAAAAAGAGAGAGAAATAGGAGCTGAGTTTTTTTTTTAACTGAGTTTTTAAAATCAAGTTCAGGTTTTACCAACTGGATTTAGCACCACGGATAACTACCGTATTTTTTGGAGTATAAGATGCACCTTTCCCCCCCTAAAAGAGCGTGGAAATGTTGGTGCATCTTATACACCGATACAGCCATTTTTGGTCTCCTGAAGCCCCCGCCCCGCATCCCTTTTTGTGAAAAATGGGTGGAAAATGGGCCGCTTTTCCACCAAAATGGGGGTGTTTTTGCCTTCCCCCACCTCCCAGAAGCACTCTTCAGGCTTCAGCAGGACTGGGGGAAGGGAAAAGTGTCCCCATTTGGTGAAAAATGGGGGCAATTTTTGCCTTTCAGCAGCCCTGCTGGAGCCTGCACAGTGCTCCTGGGGGCCGGGGAGGAAAACCCCTTTTTTTTCTTACTTACCTCTTCGAAATCTTGGTGCGTCTTATACACTAGTGCATCTTATAGTCCGAAAATACAGTACCTCTTCCACTGGATTTGCTGGACACCAAATGTCATTAGCATGCCAAGAAAAGTGAGGATTAGGCAGTTACAGGATAAGCACATAAAGCAGAGATAATAAGGCTCATCCAGTGGTGGGAATTCAGCCAGTTCTTCAGTTTCTGAAGAAATGTTCTTTGGTTTTTCC